>NW_009915475.1:14136-15795 GCF_000696875.1 Nestor notabilis | reverse complement strand
TGCGGAGGCGCTGGCACAGGGTGCCCAGAGAAGCTGTGGCTGCCCCATCCCTGGCAGTGTTCAAGGCCAGGTTGGACACAGGGGCTTGGAGCAACCTGCTCTAGTGGAAGGTGTCCCTGCCCGGGACAGGGGTTGGAGCTGGATGAGCTTTAAGGTCCCTTCGACCCAAACCAGTCTGTGTTCTATGATAACTTCTGGAAAGCTTACCAGGGCGTAGGTAGGCATCTTTTATTTATCAGGCAAGGTTTGCATTGCTCACTCCCTCTCCAGCACAGTCCTCTCCTAATGCTCAGTCTATTGCACAGTCCCTTCTTGTTCTCCCAAAAAAGCCAAGAGTGAAACTACGGTGCTACTCTTGAATATCGCTTTTCCCCATCTGGGGCGTTGGAAGCAGCTTCCCGGGGCTCTCTTCCCCTCCCGCAGATGGTGAGGAGGCGGCTCTGGCAGCAGCAGCGAGCTAAATCCGTCCGTGCTGGATGTGCTCCGGTCCTTGGGATAGCACCCGGGCCTGCACCGGACCCCGACCCCCGGGATGCACCAAGCGGGATGAGCCGGTGCTGGAGATGGGCAGCCAGTGGCTGTTGCCAGCATCCTCCTCCTGCACCAGCAAACACGCAGCACGATGCCCACTGAATTCCTTGAAATAAATTGGCTTTGATGGATCGAGTCCCTTTTAGCGCATCAGCTGAAAACTTCAAATATTTATATCGTTAGAGAGATGTGACAGAAATATACATACATAAAAAAAGGCAGGTGCTTGAGTGGCAGTCACGTATCTGAAGTTCACACACCTCAAATCAGTGCTATAAAAGAGGAAGAACAAAATTAATACCACTCTTTTTCAAGGAGCCTCCTCCCAGGCTAAATGTGCTTTAAAGATTGACTCTGCAGCTCTAAAAACTATTGATGAGCTGTAAACATGAAGCGCTCGCCCCGCTCGTGGCCTGTCAGAAGCACTGGGTTGGGAGACACTGCGCTCTGCTCCGGCGTGACTCACCGCGGCCTCGGCAAATGTGTTTATTTGTAAAGAGCCTCCTTTCAGGAGTGACCTTTTTAATGCCTCGTGCGGTGAGCTTGGAGATGCAGAATTGCCTTTTGGCAACTCGCTCGTCTCGCTGGAGCTCTGACAGCGCTTCCCGGAGCCGCTCGTGTATTTTTAGCCTCGATATTCCGTGCCGTGGGGCTCCTTTGGGAAAGGATTTGCTTTCCGCAGCCCTCGGTGCGATGCAGGGTGCTGGGCTCGGGCTGTGTGGAGGGGCTTGCTGCGCACCCAGGCTCCTGTGGCACCTCTGGAGCCTCTTGGAACCCTCCCTGCAACATCCTCCTGGGAAGACGGGCTGTGGTGTTGGTCACAATTGGAGCAGCTGCTTCACCTTGAAATAGGGAACATAACTTAGAAGCTATTATTCCAGGCTGCTGCGCACCAAAGCACCAGGTTAGCTCTTTTGGCCAACAAGCTTATCCCCTGCTTGCTGCTGTTCAAGCCCCAGCTCTGCACTCACCAGCACTTCCAGTGCTGTTGGTTTCACTGAAACAAATTTGGTGGCCACAACCTCCTCACTCTGTGTCCATGGTTTGTCCCCTTGTTCTGAGTCCCACCTTGTGCCATGAGATACCAGCCTGAGCAGCAGAAGTGGTGGTCAGAGCATGCTGGAGCTG
>NW_009915475.1:2935-14105 GCF_000696875.1 Nestor notabilis | reverse complement strand
CAGGCCCACCACTGCTGCCCTGCCACAGGCCATCACCATCCTCATCCTCCTCAACAATGTCCTGGTGGGGCTTTAGGCATCGCTGTTAGTTGCTCCATTGGCTCCTTTGGCACATCTCTTGAAGCTCTGGGATGTGAATGTGCTTAACATGAAATGCCACAGTTGTAATAACAGTTATTTAACGTTGCTCAGTCCCGTGACTAACGCTTGTGCCATTTGCACTGGGTAACAGGCGGCTGCGCTGCTCCTTCCGTAGCTGTTCATCCTCATGCAGCGCAGAAAGATGTTTTGATGGGTTTTCTACTGTTTGTTTGTGTCCTCTCTCAGTGCTCTACAATTCCTAGCTGCTGATTTATATTCAGAGATATTCATATCTCCTTTCTCCCTTTTGTTGGGCATGTTTTTATTTTTCTAGCTGTTTACATATTAGCCAGGCAGTCTTTCAACAGATGCAAACTCCTGTTGCGGCTGTGAGTTTTGGGGTGAAACACTCTTAAATCATTCTCTATTCACAGTCATGCCTTTATGCTTAAAGCCGTTCTCCAAACTGATTTGGCTTATAATTGTTTTCTGTTCTGCAAGTTGTCTTCTCAAAGCATCCAGAATATACGCTGGTGCCTGGGACTTGCCTCTGTTTGCCCATAAGAAGCGTAATCAAGTCATGATTGCTTGGACTTGAGCAGTAACTAGTTCTTAATTCTGTGATCCATTCCCCTTCAGCTGTCAACACGGAGTCTAAAATAGCACTCCCCTGTGCTGGGCGCTTCAGAGCGATGAAATTGTCGTTTATAGGGTTTTAGCAATTCAGAGGACGTTTTAATACTGGCAAAGTGAAACCTCCGGCTTCCTGGCGTAATGCAGCTTTTGCTCCTACTTATGATAAATAGGCGGTTACACAGCCCCGGGGGTGATCTGGCCCTGGAGTGGCTTTGGAGCAGCACCAGAGCATCCTGTACCTATGGATTGTCATTGTCTGAATTAGCAGCAACTTGTGTAACCAGAGGAGCCCAGGTTTGTACAACCTTGATCCTCTTTTTCCCCATCTGGTCCCTTCTGGATGGTTTTTGTCATCACTTTTCAGTGTTCTGCCCATATCTCAACGTGAGTCAAACTCACGCCAACAAACGAGTGAGTCCAGGTCCTTCTGTGAATTATCCCAGCTCAGATGTGCAGGCACTGAAGGGCTGCCTTGGGCTTTCTTGGCGAGGTTTGTCCTCACCATCTTCATGTGCTGGAGGAGGGCTTAGGTGTTCCCTGGCTCCTCCATCCTCTTTCCTCTGGTTTAATGCTGACCACTGCTGTGAGGCTGTCACTGCTGGAGCAGTGACCTCTGTCTCCAGAGGTGGATTTGGGATCAGCACAGCCATGTGCGAGGCTCACTGACACAGCCCTTGAGCTGGAGAGGCTGCGGAGGCTGAAGATGGATCATGTCAACAGGAAACTTCAGTTATCCCACAGGCTGCAGAAGCAGCACCCAAGATGCGGTGCAGAAACAGGAGTTGCAGAGACCATGAATGATGCTTTTTGGAGGAGCTGGTTCGTGCTCTGGCAAGAGACACAACTTGAGTCCTGTGTCCCACGTCCGTGCTGTTATTTAGTGATCAGAGTGGGCTGATGAGGAATGACGGCTGCAAATGTGGTGGAGCCAGGCTGGGGAGACACCAGCAGTGAAGAAGACCAAAAAACCCATTATAGAGAAAAAGCCTGGGAGGGAAAAGCCGTCATTTGATGTATGGAAGTTGTGTCCACAAGGAGAAATAGAAAAGGGTCTGAATTTCGACAAGTTAAATGAGAAGCTGTTATAAAGGAAGCAGAAATGATCATGAAGGGTGACTTGCTGGAGGCATAAAAAGCAATGAAAGAGTCTTTACTCTCAAATAGGTCTCTGGCTGCTGTAGGGTGGGTGCTGAGCAGACGGCCATGGCTTGGGGACTCCTTCCCAAACAGGCACAGAGCTCCATGCTGTGGGAGAGATGCTTTCCCTATGCCCTGTTGGCAGAAAGCTTTGTGATCCAGGAATCTCCCGGGGCTGAGCTGCCTGTCCCTGTTCCTGACAGCCAAAGAGGGGGCTGGAAGGCAGCCACTTCCCAGGAGCTCATCACCCAACCCAGGTGGATCTCAAATGTTCACTAAAGGAAGGAGAAGGGGGTCCTGCCCGTCTGTGGCTGTACCTCAGGCACAGGGATGCTCCTGCCCCATCTCTTCCCATCAGCGTCTCCAGGCAGAAAAACAAGTTAATGATAAAGATCATTATTTTTTTAATTGCTAGAATTGTATTAGTTTAAAGGGATAAACTCAATCAGGGAAGCTCATTAATTTCTACCACATGGCTTATTTACACTGATTCTGTCTGCTCTGCCGCTCGTTTCACTGTCATAGGAATGTCAATTACCTTCTGAAATCAAAATCAATGTTTATTCACTGTTAAAGAGAAAACATGGAATGGTTTCCTTTGGCACACTGATGAGTGTGCTCCTCCCCAGCCCGATCCCAGGCTCCTGGCACTGGCAGCGTGTTGGCCACCCTGGGCACTGCGTTTGCTGCAGCCCCTGTGCTCTCCTTCCTGGGAAAGCCCAGCATCTTCCCAGGAGCATTTCCCTGCCATGAGCTCCACCAATGTGGAAGGACGGCGGGAGGGAGAAGGGAGACCCCGGAAGGCAGCTCCAGTGTATTACCTGATTACTTTTATAATGAGAAAACCAAAGCTAAACCCTTTGAGCAGAACGCTGGAAATTACCCATCATTTCCAAACTTTTTTTCTTCCTCCTCTGTTATTCAGAATTGTTTTGCTTTTCTGAACTGCCTTGTGTAGGTTGCACCAACCCCACAGATTCCAGAATGGGAGATGATGAGTCACTGTCAAAAATGTAGATTTTTTTTGCCTTTTTTTTTCCCCTTTCAGCAGTGCTGAGGAGTCAAGTCTGTGACACACGCTGAGCACCAGCATCTTGCTGCCTAAAACTGGCAGGCGCTGCCGGTCCACCCTGGTGCGAGTGCCTGGGCTATGCCCAGGATGTGTGGGGATGCCCAGTGTGGAGCTGGGTGCTGATCCCCCAACTGCTGAGCTGTCGGGGTGCACGGGGGGGGTCAGTTCTTGCACTGCTGTGTGTGTTCAGCCCTGTGCTCATGCTGGCCTTGCACCGGCGCCGCGGAGCCCACCTCTGCCACCTCCTCGCTGTTGTGCTCCTTCCCTTTACTTGGGTTTTTCCACTAGTTTCTTTTTTTTTTTCCTTCAACAGGGAAGAAAGTCCTTCAGAAAAGGCAGATCTGTGTAGGAGACTCTGCTCAGACACAAGCCACCACCGCAGGGAGGGGGAGAGGGTGCGAAGTAGAGATGGAGCCACATTATGCCAGGACCCTGGTGGGAAGCTGGTGTGGGGCTGCTGGAGCAATGGGGATGTGCTGGGGGAGAACTCGGTCCTGAGAGGGGGATTCGTCCTGCTGGCACGATCCCAGCATCCATCCCAACAGGAGAGAGCTGCTGGCTACGGAGACTAACACAGAGCAGGGGGCTCTTTTAATGACTGCCCAGGTTTTGCCTTAATTTAGCTGCTCTCCAGTGGAGTTCAAAGCAAACAGATGTATGTGGTGACAGCTTGTGGTCTGAAGAGCTACGAAACCGATCTGATGGAGAGGACAGGTTGGTTGCCTGGCTCCCAAAGGTTTTCCTGGCTTTGAGAGGAGAGCAGAGCCCTTCCCAGGGCTTCCAACACCGAGCAGCATCCTTGGCTCAAGCAGCTCTTCCAGCTGGGTTGCTCTGGGCTGAGCCAAGCCCTATGCAGCGGCCTCAGGTCTCTGGGTGATGGACACAGCTAACATGGACCTGAAACCCTGGAGCTTCACAGTCTCACACCAGGGACTTTATGCAAAGAGCCTCAGGATCCCTTGCAGAGCATGAAGCTGGGGAAAGGAAGGAATAAAGATGAATTTCTTTCCATCTCTCCAAGCATCTGGGAGGTGGGTGGGAGGTAAAAAAAGATGAGCCCTGAAGTTTTAATTCCTTGGAGATATTTAGGTATCTTGCTCTTGTTACTCAAGGGAGTGCAGAGCCTGAGCATCTCTTGAGGATGTGCTGCAGGCTCATCCCCAGCGCTTGCCAGCCAAGCCTGGACCTCTGAGTCTCCAAAGACTATTAATTTTCAGAGAGCTTACACCATAATGACCCTGCCGCTGCCTCCAAATGGGTTTGGTGTGACAGGGTCTCTTTAGGAAGGCCATTACTGTAAACCACAACTTAGGAGATAAATCACTCAAATTTATTGGGCACTGTGGACTGCTGAGGGCTGAAACATAACCTTGCCCCAGGACTCGAGGAGAGGAATTTGGTTCTCACTTTGGAATGGTTTAGCTCATCTTCCCCAGCCTGAGCCTGTTTGCACACTGAGCAACCAGAACAGTCCCTGGAAAACTGTTCCACTGGATGAGGAGTAATGAGATTTTTAAAACCATAACTAGAGCTCTTTAGTCTTCTGGCTCTCGGGTTAGGATTGATGTCCTTAGCCATATTTTCACCATCATGAGGCTCGCGCTTCCCTCAACCCCCTCCCTGGGGAAAAGGGCTTTGAGAGGAAAAAGGCCTGAGATCAGATCAGTTAATTGCCTTTGCATCCTGCACTAAATGCAGTGCAGAGAGTTTGTACATGGACATATGAATGAGCCAAAGCGGCAGCGACAAATCCCTGTGGAAGGCAGCCCTTGTCCAGGAGCAGGAGCCAGCGTTAGTCACGTTATTTAATGCACAGCGTGGGGATGCTCTGATCCAGTGGGATGAGAGGGATCGAAGAATCCTGTGGAGCAGGGGATGAAAACAGCCCTGCGGGAGGGGAAGGGAAGGCAAGGCAAGGCAAGGCATACCTTAACACATCTTGCATTCGCTGCTTTTGTGGTATGAGTTCATCTCATCCAAATTCAACCTGATGTTACCTAAAGGCTGCAGTGAGCCTGGAGCCATCAGGCAGAGCCACCCTGCAGGCACTGCACAGCCGATGCTCCTATCGCCAGCGCTTACAGGCGGGAAATGCCCTGGAAGATTTGCCAGGTGGAGAGGGCTTCCCTGCAGAGCC
Source organism: Nestor notabilis (assembly GCF_000696875.1). Taxonomy (NCBI): domain Eukaryota; kingdom Metazoa; phylum Chordata; class Aves; order Psittaciformes; family Psittacidae; genus Nestor; species Nestor notabilis. The sequence continues at coordinate 9,042 of NW_009915475.1, read as the reverse complement.
TGGGTTAAAGCGGCTCCGTTCAGCCGAGAGCTCTAGCTGAAGCTGGCGCAGGGCGGCGATGGCTGCTGCTCGGGCTTGTGGCCACTGCGAAGCACCAGGGCAGAGACGGCACCTCTCAGAGCAGAGCTGGGGTTGCTCACGCTGGTGTGGCCACAGCAGGGTGCCCCCAGCACTCCCCAGAGCAGGAGGGGTGGGGGGCTCCTCCTTGGTGATCCATGGGGAAGGTGCTGGAGCTGCGCCTGCAGCTGTGGGATGGTCGGGAGCTGCTCAGCTCTCAGTGACAGGGGGAGGTTTTAACCCAGGCTGCACAGGGAGCACAGTGCTGTGCTGCACAGTCACTGTTTGAGGGACACACTTGTCCCAGCTGGCATCAGTGCTCCTGCTCCCGGGGCTGGCAGCAGCACTGGCCATGGGAGAGCACCGAGGCAGCAGCGGGTTGTGCAGCCGCGGATGCTCCTCTCAAAAGAGAGGAGGGAAGCGGAATGGGAGCGTTGTGTAACGTGGCACAGGATTATCTTGCAGGTTTTGTGGCTGGCCCTTGTCCAGCTGCTTCAACCCATTGTTTCCGTGGCTCCTTACTGGTGCCTGTTGGCTGGGGACCATCCCTGTCTGTGCATCTGGGAACGCCACAGTGTGTGCTCGCATGGGCGGCTGAGCTCATTGATTGCCTTGTGTGCTGGATGTGCCCCGTGTGTTCTGGAGGAGGGAACGGGCAGGTCTGGTTCCTTGGGACAGAAACAGCGAAAGCAGCAGCCGTCCTGTGCTGGGGAGGGCGAGGGGAGGCAGCGCTGATGGAACGGGGCTCCTGGCACAGCCCCGCTTCCCAGCTCTGGAGCAGCTGTGAGCAGAGCTGCTCAGGAAGGGAAAGCAGCGATAAGCCAAGTTGGCTAATCAGGATTCACACTGATAGAGAGAGACAATTACCCACATCCACCAGGGACGGCTGACGGGGGTGAAGAGCTGCAGCCTCTGCCTTTGCTTGTGCTCCCCCAGACAGCAGATGAATTGAACCCACGGTGCCGTGACCGATGCACGCAGCCATGGGCATCGCTCCGAGCAGGCTGGGATGTGTCAAAGCTCTCCCTTTCCTCCTGCGAAGGGAGAGGAGCCGAGCACTGGCAAAGGGGATGGCGTCTGTATGGCACGAGCTGCTCTGGGTGCCGTGCCCAGGCCAAGGGCTTGTGGCTGGGTGCTGGCAAAGGGGCACGGAGCCACCCAGGATAGGCAATGGAGCCACCCAGGATAGGCATCATGAGAGGCTGAGCCAGGAGCATCTCATGCCAGAGCTCACAGCCACAGCCTTGGTTCTGGCAGAGGAACAAGAGATCCAGCATCGCCTCTGCCTCGAGTCCTTGATAAGAAAACATGGGCAGAGGAAGAAGGCTCCAGAGAGGAGAACTGGGACAAAACCCGCTTCCTTTATGCCTGTGAAGTTTGTTGTGCAGCTGCTTTGCCAGGGCCCAGCCATGAGGCCAGGGCAGGGAAGCTGCTATCGCCAGGGTCCGCAGGCTGAGGCTGTGCCATGGGGTGCAAGTGGCAGAGCCCCATCCTCGGGAGCATCTGTGGGGTCAGGGGGTGCGTTCCGTGGTTTAAGCCTGTTGTGGTATTTGTTTGGAGGCTGGGAAGTTGTGTGTCAGGTGACTCAGCGGTTGCCATGGCAACGAGCATCAGTTAATGAACAGAGGGAGTAAAGGAGCCAAAACAAATGTCAGAGCGTGAAATAGATGCTGCGGAGCTGGGCAGGCAGCGGGGCTGCCCCCAGAGCCCGGCCCCTGCGTGTGTGGGGCTGCAGCCCTTCATGGGCTGGGGGTCCCTTTGCTTTGGGGGGCCAAGCTGGGCAGCAGCAACGCTGCTACCTTGATTTCATCTGTTTCATAAGGCCAGGCTGGACGGGGCTTGGAGCAACCTGCTCTAGTGGGAGGTGTCCCTGGAGCTGGAGGAGCTTTATGGTCCCTTCAACACAAACCATGATGTGATTCTATGACATGTATTTTTTAACCCCCTCCCATTTCTGTCACAAGGAAGTTGTCTGGCTGGGACCAGCAGGGCTGAAGGAAGGGGAGAGGTTGCAGATACTGATGAGACAGAGCAGATGCAGTGTGGTTCTGTGTGGTCCCTGCTGTAGGAGAGAGGGATGAGCAGCGTGCCCACACTGATGGAGCAGGGAGTGTTTGCATCCGAACAGGGCATCCCCTGTGCTCACAGGTGTCTCCTGCTCCAAGGTTTGCCCTTGTCCCTCACATCAGATTTATCTTAGACATCGTGTATGGCAGAATTGAGGACCTGGGGGTCCTGGCTCTGCTGCTGCTGCTCAGGGCAGGGTTGTGCGGGTCAGGCCCCCCAGCCCAGTGCTGGGTTTCAGCGCAGGCTCAGCAGCACAGGGGGCCTTAGAGAGCTTCTGAGCTCCAGCCCAAGGACATCAGTATCTTCACTTGCACACTGTGCTGATGGGCTCACACAGGCCACGGACTCTGTTCCTGCATGGCACTAGGGGAGAGCTTCCTCTCTCTGGTCAGATAAGGAATGATGGCCCCACGAAGCAACGAGCCTGCTGCAGAGGGACATGGTGCCTCTGGGAAGCTCTTGCTGTGTCCTGCACGCTGACAGCAGCTCTGCAGCCATTCCAAGTGGGAGAAGACAGATCTGACCCACCACAGCAGGTTGTGCTTCAGGGTGCTGGGGTGTTCTGGGGTGCTGTGGGTCGGCACAGCCCCACTCTGTGCCCAATGGCTGGAGAGCAAAGGAACAGACGTGGGACGCGGCTGTGGGGTGCGTGGGGCAGAGCCCTGCTGGCAGGTACCAGGGGGAGGGTGGAGAAGGTGGGCAGAAACCTGAAAGGGAGAGGAGGAAGATGAAGAGGAGGATGATGAGGAGGCTGGGCTGTGCCATGCAGCTGCCGTCCTCGCCATGCCCGCTGCCTCCCCAGCCCCATTCGTGGTGCTGGTTTTCAACCTCCCCTTCGCCCGCAGTTCCCAAAGCAACGGGAGCAGGCGGCTCTCCCTCGGTTGCTGTGTCTCCCTCTCGGATGACAGCTTGCCACCTCCAGAGCTTCATCTCCACGCTGTAATTGATGCCTGTCACGATGCTCAGCTCCCCCGAGCCCATAGCCAGGGCGCAGGGCGACAGGGTGCTGCCATGTGGGACACCGAGCCGGTTGGCTTCTCCTGCCTGGAGCCCTGTCCCCTGGCATCACGTCCTTTCTGGTCCCATAGGAGAAGGGACAGACCCGGCTTGACCTGACCATGTGCTCGGGTGCTGTAAGGGGTTGCCCTTCCTCTGTTTAGATGCTGCAGGAATTCCTCCACCTCACTCTGCCCCTTTGCACTGCTGGGAAGCAGCACTCTGTGCCTCAGTTGCCCCATTTATAACACTGAGGACAGCATCTGTCAGCACCACAGAGGCAGCATCGAGCCTGCTCTTGCGTTAGCGTTTGCTGCTTGCTCTGGAGAAGGCAGATCCATGAATCCCGCAGGCAGAGGCAAACACCCTGGGCCCTGAGGAGCCGTGTTCCCATCCCTCTCCATGGCACGAGCCAAGCTCTGAGCCATCCCCAGCAGTCACTGAGTGCGGTACATGGGGCCTTGGCAGGCTGTGGTGAGGAGCAGGCTCACGGCATCTGCAGGAGGTGATGGCTGCATCCATCATGACAGATCCTCACGGATCTGTGCAACTGCGCAGAGCCAGGACTTCTTCCCTAGTTTTTAATGCCGTTAGTTTCCCCCTGCCTGTCCAGCACGGACCAGGCTGCTGAGGCTGGTGGGTGGATGAGCAGAAGAAGCAAGAGCCCATTCACAGCCAGACCCATGAACCCATCTGAAGCATGAGGTTCTCCCAACCCTGGACACGGCCATTAACACCCCATATCCATGTTTTGCAGCATGGCGCTAAGGCCACAGGACATAGTTCACTGGAGCCTACCTCATCCTTGGCTTTTCCTTGGCTTTTTCCTCTCGTGGCACAACTGCATGGCTTTGGCACAGGAGAGAGCTGAGCCCGAAAGCGCAGCGAGGAGAAAGCCAAAGCAAACAGGCGGGAGCTTAAAGGCGAAAGGTGTTTGGTTTGCTTCAGGGGCGGGGGGGGGGACAAAAAAAGCCATAGAAAAAGAGCCTTTTTCTCCCCCAAAAGCTCAGTGGGAGGCCAGCAGATGCCAGAGCATCTGCCTCCTTCCCCAGGCCTTACAGTCAGTGCTGCTGGTGCCCACTGCAGTGGGGATGTTCTCACCCCCAATCCAGAGCTGTACTGTGGGGACCCACGAGCAGGAGAGTGGAGGTGGCTCGTCCATGGCCATGCCTGGGGCTGCTGCAGGGGACGTGTGGCTGGATGTGGGGTACAGACTGCTCATCAGGGTGACCTTCTCCTGGCTCTGCTCTGCCCAGCAGTGGTGTTCCGGGCGGGAAGCGGGGCTGGGAAGTGGCAGGAAGGGCGAGCAGGATGGGAACTCTTTGTAAGTCATTTAAATGACTCATCTGTGCCTCCAAAATAATCTCATCTCGGAAGTTAAGCTGCGGCCCAGATGTTATTTGAGCAAACGTGCTGAGGCTCCTCGGATGTGCCCTGCCCTTGTGGGTCAGCAGTAAATCCAAGCTGCTCCTTTGTGTCTCCAAGGAGCCAAACTGGGAGGACCAGGCTGGTTACTCAGTGCTGCACTGCTGGGGCAGGGGCTCTGCTGGATCAGTCACCCTGACCCCAGTGCTGCTGTCACCCAGCAGGATTTATGTGATTGTATGATCCCGACATCCCAAAGGAGCCCTGGGCTGCAGCCCTGTCCCCAGTGCAGCTGAACGAGGTGTTGGTCTGACCTGAAGGACAGGAGGTTGATTTGCTGTCTGATGGGGGCTTGCCTGGTTGCTGCTGAGTGAGTGCCTGCCCTGCTTCGCCTCCCCTTCACCACATGGATGGAGCAGGAGCTGCAGCACGGAGAGGCTCTGCCGGGGGCTGTGGGGGGACCAGGGCAGTTTGGGCATCTCCTCCCAGCTCAGCAGGGGTGTTGTGACGGGGCTTAGTGCGGGATGTGAATGTGCAGCCGCACTGGAGGGCACTGGGGGTGCATGAGCCGCCGGGCACCAAACTGTCCCTGGGGACCGAGGGCAGTGCCTGTGGTCGCTGGCAGCGCATCCGGCGGCTCCTGCCAGCAGAGAGGTTTGAGGGTTTCTGCTTGTGTCTCCCCAGGGACCTTCCGAGGCGTGTGCAAGAAAATCGACCACTTCCCCGAGGATGCTGATTACGAGCAAGACACGGCCGAGTATCTGCTCCGTGAGTCTGCCTCCCCGGGCGCTGCGGCTGCGCGCGTTCCATAGGGACCCCCACACTCACAGGCACCCCATGCCCACCACCCAGAGCTTCACCCAGCAGGTCCCCCCACTGCTGCAGGATGCTGTGGGCCGCAGCCCCCCCAGGCTCCCCATGCAGCAGCGGTGGCCCTCTCGCGGGGCCGCGCCCCGCCGCAGCGGCAGCGTTAATGGCACATTTGTCTGGGGCTGGCTGTCCCCGTGGCTGGTCCCAGCAGCAGCGGCACAGCCCGAGCTTGTTGGGGCACAAGGGCTGTGGGGAGCAAGGCAGGTCCTTGGTGCCGCACCACAGGGTGCGTGTTCCTGCTGGTTCCTTGCTCTCTGAGGCTGGATTTGCTGATGCTCACTGGGAGAGCACAAGGAGCATCTGCCGTGTGCTCTGCCAGCAGCAGCCAAGCAAAGGAGATGGAGTGAGAACAGAGCTGGATGATCCACTGGGAAGAGCTGGCTCCTCCTGTCTTGGAAGCCAGCAGGACCCACAGGGTTTTACACAAGGGACCTGGTGCTGGGGTGAGGCTGACCCTGTAGAGAAGAGGCACCATCCCTGAGTGCTTTGCTGCCCCAAGGTGCAGGCTGACAGAGGCTGGGCACAGATGACACACAGGCTGACATGCAAAGTAACGTGGATGTGTGCTGCCTGGCACACTGGCAAATACACACATGGCAAAAGGCTCGTTTAAGACCCTAAATTTCCAAACAAGAACATACAGCAGCAGGGGCACAGGGCAGCCTCAGAGCATTGGCATCTCTGGGTGCTATGAACTGCTGTGGCTGGGAGGGATCCTGGGGTGCAAGGACCCCGATCCCATCACCCTGTGC
>NW_009915475.1:818-2908 GCF_000696875.1 Nestor notabilis | reverse complement strand
CGCTGCCCGACGCAGCTGCTGCCCATCCAGATGTTGCTCTGAACTCCCATTCCCCAGTGCCTCCGGGAGCCATCAGCTCCGCTCACCCATCTGAGGGGGGAATGAACTTAACGGAGCAGGTTTGCAATTTTAGCAGATTAACGTTTCAGTTCTCCCACCCCCTCCCACATTTAAAATGAAAAGTCTATTTTAAAGCCCCCGAATGGCATTTTAATGGGGCTCCTCTCTATTTCTGTGCTTTTAATAAAGGCCCTAAGAGAGGTATGAGAGCCCAAACCAAGGCACAGTGTATTTTCGATGCAGCAGGTAGAGTTTTGCTGCATTACTTACTCTTTGCTGTCGTTTTGGAAGCTGAACTGCTGAGAAGCCATGGAGAAAAGCCCCTTCTCTGTCTGGGGCTCAGCCAGTGACTCCTGAGCGTGCAGAGCCAGGAGCTGCCACAGTTAATTCCATGGGATTTAAGGCCAGCACTGGAGCCATGGCATTGCATGTGGTGTGCTCTGGGTCTTGGGCTTTTTAACCACTTTGATGATGTTTCTCCCTATACCAGAAAATGATTTTTTGTTGAATTTCTTGGTGTGTTAGTTTGGAAATTCTTGACTTTCAAAGCAGCTGAGAGAGTTTGGGGAGGCAAGAAACAGGCTCCGGACCCTTGTGGCTGGTGGTACTGGTCCTTGCCAGCCTGGTTCTGCAATCTCAGACTCAAGTCAATGTCAAAACCCATGGGTGGTGTGTTTGGTAACAGGAAGGTAAATTGCTAGTGTTGAGTGTGTGGCAAGATCAGGAGAAGTAACTCCTTAGGTTTCCTAGGAGGATAAAAGAAAGAAATTCAGGGTTTAAGCTGATTTTGGGATGGGAGGCCTGAATCACAGGGTTTACATGGCTGATACTGGGCTCCAGAGCAGCTCAGGGACAAGCAGAGGGTTCATAGAGGGACTGGTGCTAGGTCTGCCCATCCCTTGTGGCAGTAACCAAGGGGGGCACTGCAATGATGCTTTCCCTTCCCGTTCCATGTCCCGCAGGAGCAGTGCGAGCCTCCAGCATCTTCCCCATCCTCAGCGTGGGTCTGCTGTTCTTTGGGGGCCTCTGCGTGGCGGCCAGCGAGTTCTACAAGAGCAAACACAACGTCATCCTCAGCGCCGGCATCTTCTTTGTCTCTGCAGGTAGGAGCTGCCCGGCGAGGTCAGGAGCGGGTGGCTCTTCCAGCATGCTGGAAGCCTGGGAGGATGTGGGGGAGCCAGGGATGGGGTTTGGGTCCTCCCTGGGCTTTGTGAGCTCTCCTGTCCCAGTGGATAAACCCTCATCGCAGGGAAAACCCAGCAGAGGAGTCTGGCACATGGTCATGGGGTTAGGTGGCACTTGAAGCATCCACCAGGCTCTGCTCCAGTGGTCCCCATGAGGATGCTGCAGCCCAGGAGGGGCTCCCGGAGTGTAACCCAGCCCCAGGGCAGGTTCTAGGGGGCTCTGCCCTCCATCACCCCAAGCAAGCTGCAGGACCAGGCAAGGGCAGGCGCCGTGCTGACAGCAGGCAGAGGGGATGCTGCAGTCCTACAAGGAAAACTGCTCTCTTGGGAGGCTGTTCCTTATGGATTACTCATTTCTCTGTGCGCTGTTCCCCAACGCTTCCACTGATTATTGCATGACAATGTCTTTGTCTCAAGGAACTGCTCTATTTTGTGTGTTTCCTCTCCCCACAAAGAGACAAATTGCTCTCCCTTCTTCGGCTGGCAGGAGCTGCTGATGCAGATGAGAAAACAACAGAAAGAACATAATCAATTCATTAAGTAAATCCAGGGATCCATCAGCTGCTCCCCAGCCCCAGTGCTGCTGGCAGTGCAAAAACTGCCCTGATCCCAAATAAAGCCCCTGGGCCCCAGCAGAAATGAGAAGAGATGGAGCCTTTCCTGCTTCCCTGCATTCCCGGGGCCATGGCAAGCTGGGGTTCATGCCATAGGGATCTGCTCCATGCCCCATAAGTTGGCTCTGCTCTGGCCACAGCCCCAGCTCTTGAAATGTCCCTTTTCTAAACAAAACAGTGATTGTTCCCCCTCCAATATATGTGAATACACATGAATATACGCGGATGCTGT
>NW_009915475.1:398-706 GCF_000696875.1 Nestor notabilis | reverse complement strand
GCACCGGGGGTGTCCTGCCCCCCCTCCCGCCCCTGCCATTCAAGTGAGCTCTTCTCCTCCTCACCCTCCCCTGAAGGTCTCAGCAACATCATCGGGATTATCGTCTACATCTCGGCCAACGCAGGGGACCCGGGGCAGAGCGACTCCAAGAAGAGCTACTCCTACGGCTGGTCCTTCTACTTCGGAGCCCTGTCCTTCATCATCGCCGAGATGGTGGGAGTGATCGCCGTGCACATGTACATCGAAAAGCACCGCCAGATCCGCGCCAAGTCCCACTCGGAGCTGCTGCAGAAGTCGGCCCTCACCCG
>NW_009915475.1:0-293 GCF_000696875.1 Nestor notabilis | reverse complement strand
TCCCCTCCACCGACATCTCCATGTTCACCCTCTCCAGGGATCCCTCCAAGGTCACCATGGGGACGCTGCTCAACTCGGAGCGGGACCATGGGTTTTTACAGGTCCATAACTCCATCCCCAAAGAGTTCAAGGAGTCTTTGCACAACAACCCGGCCAACAGACGAACCACGCCGGTGTGAGGCGGGCAGGGGCGTCCCGTCAGGCTGCATGGCATCCTCCTCGTGGCGGTGTAACCCCTGAAACCCCGTTTTTAAGGACAAACCCAGGTGGCTCCCCATGTCCCCACTGCGGGG
>NW_009915474.1:2891-12475 GCF_000696875.1 Nestor notabilis | reverse complement strand
TCCGCAGAGGGGCTCGGCCCCCGCGGTCACCCGGCCCCCGCGGTCACCCGTGCACCAGGTTGGGTTCACCCGAGGCCGCACTGTTGAAGGAAATAAACGTAAACGTGTGCGCAACAACGCTTCTTCCAAGCACCGATGTTCTGAACACAACCCCTCCGACAGCAGGAACATGGCATTGTGAGTGACGTCCACCATAGTAAAGGAAGTGCCAGGGTCTCAAAACACACAAGTGTACCCCAGGCAGCTGGTGCTGGGGTTTTAATGCATAGTTAAAATACCACTTCACACCCTTACCTTGAAAAATGCAGCCTGGAGAAACAGTCATTCAAAACCTTTATTTGCTAACTTTATTACAACAGGAGGCACCTACTTTGTGTATCTCAGGGCTGGAGTTTCAGCAACGATTACCCCTTTTCCACTACAGATTTATAAGCCAGCAGTAACACTTAGGGAAAACACCCCAAAGACAGCCCACTGACTTGCAGCATTAGTTTTAAACTGTATCAAGGGTCTGCTGTGCTGCTGCATATCCTAATGTTCTCACACACCATTCTGCTTTGTAGCCTCTAAGAGAAAGAAAGAAAACCAGGGCTCCTGCTCCGTGAGCAACGTGAGGTGAAGGAATGTAACATGCAGCCTTGAGGCTGGGTTAAGTAAGGAAAAGTGCTGGGAAACAGGAAGAGTGGCATGCGCTCCCCGGGAGAGCTGCAGCTGAACAGCTCACCCCCGCGGAGTAAGCAGCCTCCAGCCTACACAGCATTAGCCCCACACTTACTACAGCGTGTAGGAAACTTGAGTCTGCACAAATCACGCTGCTTTGCAGGGCCCTCATCTGAACACGACGTGCCTCTGCCTGGTGCCAGAGGCCACCTGAGGGTCACACAACGGCCCTGGCAGTTTGCATCCATCCAGATCTGGGGACTGACAATGGATCAAGAGAGTTCAGCAGCTCCTACCTTCTCCATTCATCCTTCTTTCCTGGGCAGTCTGAGCTACAGGTAGTATTAAATACCGACAACACTGGTTATGCCCTCCCGCAGCCCTGCAAGAACATTGACTTCAGCACTGATAATTCTGCCAGTTTGTGTTACCTGTGGCACTCTGAAGTACTGAACACTCCAGCAGTTACACCCAGCAGTACCACAGAAATGCAGGGATGAGGAATAGATTTTACCAGCGCTAAGCTGATACTTTGTCTTTCAACCCTGAGAAAAAGTTACCTAATATCCACTGTCAGGCAATAGAACTAAGTTTCACTCTGAGTACAGGAGCTTCATTTACCTTCATCATGTAATGAAGGACTCTGATCTGACCACTGCTATGGGTAGAAATACTTAACTGCCACAGAACCAGTAACTTGATATTAGCATCTGCAGTGCAGCTTCAGACTGCTCTAGCCAAAACCTACAGTCCACAATGCACCTTTTGTTTCTTCTATCCTTTGCAAAATTCTTAACCAAACTGTAACAAACTTTGTAACCATTAGAACAGACCATCATCCTTCTACCTCACTCCCTATTCATCTCTATGCCAAACCCCTCATTCGTTCAGAAAAAAAAGATGGGGAAAGGAACACCCAGGAAAGGATGGGGTGTTTCCTCGGGAAGTGCAGACCACATTGAACATCTCTGCAGACGGATCACATTTGTCCACCAGCTGAGAATTCAAAGAGCAGCCACGCTGCCCAGACCGTGTCATTGGTTAATGGGTTGCCAACTGGATCCTCCAGAACCTGAAAGACACAGAAAGGAGTCAAAGCTTCACCACGTACGATCCTTAATGATGGCGATGCCATTGCTCAGGGTGGAAGAGCTCCTTTGGGCAGAAGGGAGGGAATGTGAGTGGCGAAGGCTGCACGCATGAAGCAACAAAGTCTCTGTTCCCCTCTAAGTTCAGATGGGGTAATCCATCTGTACAGGAGATGGGTATAAAAATGACAAGCACAATCAGTGCACAAATCAACTCTCAGTAATTCAGAGAAGAGTAATTCCCTTCCCTTTGCCCAAGACACTGGTTCCTATAAAAGCAAGTAACTGACAGAGGGAAGACCAGGATGAAATAATTAAGGGAGTGATCACCTGAACAAGGGAACTGTGTTCAGGGAGGGAAAGAAACGTATCCAAAATGAACGAACTTTAGTTTATTTGCTTGTTTAGTTTTATTCTCATGCTGGCTCTGCCAGGATGCATCACCTATGAAAGCAAATGGCAAGTCATGCATGGACAAAAGGAAGTGTACATCTGCACCCCTGTGGTTCAGACACAGGAACCAAACACCTGCATATTCCTGCAACAAGCCCAGGGCAAGTTGATTCAGCCAGACACAGAGTGCCTGGAAGTCTGTAGAATGCTGTAAAATCACTTACCCACTCAAGCCTTTTTGCTTTTCCTACAGCACACATTCAAACACACAAAAACTGCTTTTCTGAATTCCTCAACTTAAAAAGATTCGAAGATGTCCCCTTTCAACATCTGCAGGCATCACAGGGTGTCTTGCTCCCCAGCCCATAATGCACTGTCATGTTTTTATACCATTGCAAATAGGAATGCAAAGTAGCAAGACAAAAACTAGCTACAGAGACTGCATGCTCTAGAAGTCTCAGAAAAGGCTCATTCATTATTAATGCCCAAAGCTTTCCTACTCATCTGGCTCACATTATGGCTGGTAAAAAGGCCACTTTCCAAGATACAGATCTTTATATTGATGCTTTCAAAGGCTCGAAAGAGGTTCTGTTACTGCCCTCAGAGCTGCAGCCGCTTCCTGTAATGAGGCCAGCAGATATGGTTTCCTGCTTTTGAAAATCCTTTTAAAAAAGATTTTCTCCAGCAGCTCACAATGCAAAAGAAACAGAAATGAATGCTAACTGACTGGGAGATCAACACTCACGTGGCCAAAAAATAGCTCAAGGTACAGTTTAGATAGGGCTTTTTTGGGTCCTATTTTTAAGACTTTTAATTCAGAGATGTGCTCACATCCCCTTGAAAGCACCAGATTTCTAACTTCTATTCTCTGCTGCCTTAAAATCACCACAAGAAGGCATGCAGACTGAACCCAGATCCTGGAGGTAATTTATCATGTCCTATAATATACTGCTCTGTACACTGCTATCAGCCATCTCGGAACAATACAAAATCCCTTTTCCTCATCAACAACAGTCTTGGAAATGGGAATTACATGAAAGACTTTAAGAGGTCTGAGAGAGCAGAGTCCAATTCTGCAGAATCCCTCAGAGCAGCCCTCAAGCAGCCATCTTGCTATCACCTTCTTTCCACAGAGCTAGGTGAGCCCTCCATTGCTCAAAACGTAAATGATACTTTGGATCTGTACAGGCTGCTTTAGCCATCATTTCAATGACACGCTTAGTAAAATAAGCCTCTGATAAGCAATTCAAGTGGAAAAAACATCAAAATCATGTCTCCTTCTAGCATCTGCAGGACGCTACCGCAGAGAATGTCCACCTTGCTCTGAACTGGATTCCAAAAGGTATGCTTCAATCAAACACATTTGGTACTAAATATGATGTGAGATTTCACATCTCCTGTGTGAGAGCTACAGCTGGATAATGTGTATAGGGCTAAGCAGCTTTTTCTGCACATTACGTGTGTTCTCTCACCTGGCTGTGTCCCAGGGCTTGGCTTTCTTCCGTGCAGGGTGCAGAAACAGGTGGGCACTGAGGCTTGCCAAACACAGTCTGACAGTAACTGCAAGAAAACACAATGTACAAATGCATTTGTATTTATGCTCAACTCGCCACTTACTGTAATGCTTTGCAGCAGCACAAGGGGGGCTGCTGTCAAGACCATTCATTCAACAAAGTTCTATTAAACTGTCTATAAAACTGCTCTGTTTGTCAAAATTGCTACAGCTTGAAAATAGAGATTCTGCACTGGGAAGACTAGCCTGACCAGGAGCAGTATACAGGAATGACTTTCCTTATGCTCCCAGAACACTCCATAAACAAGGAGATGTCTACCAAAACATCTCTCTCCTGAAATGTATTTCAAAAACACAGATCTTGAGAGTCAAAACAGATAAACATGTGGCTTTAGACACAGCCACAACATTGTCCACGATTCTACAGTAGCTTTTCAAGGCTGCCAGTCTGGGGACGTGGCTTCCCCATCCACACCTCCCCTTGGGGGCCTTGACAGCCTCTCAGAAGAGGTCACAGTCTGGGGGCACTGGGTCAAGTGGGAGACACTGGGTAGCTGATAACAGAATGTTCTCTCCCTTCATCACCAACTCAAAAGAATCTATAATTCCAACAACACTGCCCCTACTGCTCCCAGAAATAGCCCAGGGTATGAAAGGCCATAGAGGCCTAGACCAAAAGGTGCCAACTAATAGAGCATACAGAAAAAGAAGAAACAAGGTAAGTATCAAGTTGCCATTCCTTGGAATGTACCCCAGGTTCCAGCAATCAGTCTTGGGACTCCTGACATGCACAATGCCCTTAGCAACAAATTCTATGATTTAATTACGCAACATGCCCAAAAGTAGCCTCCTTTGATGCTTTTTGAACTTGCTGCCTGCCAGTGTCGGGGTGCTGGGTTATCCAGAGGGGAGAGCCTAACAGCAGGAGGATTCCTAGCACTCTGAGCTGGAATCCCAAAAATGCAGGCAGAAGCAGTAAGCTGCAATGAGCATCTCAGCACTGATTTTCTAAATCAATATGCTGGCTCATAAACGCAGTCTGTCTTGCTCCATAGAGTTCAGTGTGCTTTTCTGTTTGAAATGGGAGGCATGGGAGAGTTATATTCTGCATGAATCACTAGCTGGACTACATTCCACCTCTCCCAACTCAAGGAGTGAAGAGGATACACCACCACTATCTGTAAAGGCGAGCATCTGTTTGATGTCCCACAGGGACTTCCAGTTCGCTTGCTGGATCAGACTCTCCTGTCAGGCAGCAGGAGCAGATGGAAACAGTCAGTTTCCAGCCTGGTTCCCCCTCATACTCCCACCTCACAGCCCTGTAGATCATAAGAGGCTTGGATACAGCCCAAGTGCATAGGACTGACTGTAAAAAGCCCATAAAAGAAATCAACAGGAATTGTTCTAATAAGCTTTCAGGCCAAGTCCTTTCCAGGTGAGCACCTTTAAAAATGACACAGGCAGATTAAGGGTCCTTGTGCCGACTTGTAGCTCTACTCCTGCACTTAGAAAGCAGGAAGCCAGAGGTGCTGGCAGGGCAGTGAGAGCATAACACTGAGTTCACTCCAGATGAGTGACCTTGGCTAAATAACTTCCTTTTCTGTGTTTTATATGTAAAGCAGGGGTAACTTCACTGCCTCTGCCCTGGCTTTCCAGGATAGCAACACTCACTTGCACTACAGTTTGAGCTGTTGACTCATTCATGAGTCCCCACGAGTGATGCTCCTTCCATTATTGCTAAAGAGGACTCCGGTGACACAATACTTCTCTCTCATCAGTAACTCTGTTAGAGGGCTCTGCCTGATAACAAAGGTGATTCTTATTCACTGCCATTCACTGAGCTTTCATCTTACCTAAGACTACCCACATGAGGTCTCCTGCCTCTCTGGAGAGAAATTGCCAAAGAGCCTAGATGAAACTGCCACCTAGGCATCACTCGTTTCCAAAGAGAACAATGTTCCATAGCAGTCATGGTGTTTGGGAGAGTTCAAGGTTTTGGGGGTAGCTGGACCAGGCTGCTTAACAGGGTTTACAAATAAGAGTTCAAATAACTATATCCTCACCAGGTGTCAACAAAGCAGCAAGTCCTGCCCCTGACAGGAATACGATAAAGGGTGTGTAGATTCCTGGCACAAGTGACATAACCCAACAAGGAGACATTCACCATAGATTTCTTCTGCTGCTGGAACATATTTTAAAAATAAACATGAGCTCACTCTAGAGTCAGAACATGCAATTTTAAATCCAGCCAGAATATTGCCAGCAAGCCCCACTGGTCTTCCATGAGCTTCAGCCACTGTTTGAAACTGCAAATCCTAGAACACATACTGAGGTAGGTTTACAATGCCCTGACCTGCATTGTCAATTCAGGGTGAGGAGTGTGACATGAACACCAGCACCGAGCCAGCTGGGAAACAGAGGTAAAATGCAGAAATTATTTCAGCAGGGAACTGGGAGGCAAAACCCCACTGACCTTTACCTCTGGTGAATCACTGCCTTCCCTGGTTGCTTGACAAACCACAAAACCTCTCCATGCCTCTGCTTCCTCATCTCTAAAGCGGGAATAAAACTGCTTCTACCTGCCCCTCTGACATATTACTGACAGTGTCGTGCTAGCACAAATGCTGGACAGTGTCAAGGCAGAAGGGCTATGAAATGGAGCTACTGCTCCTGCTCTTTCAGATCAGTAAACCAAAGGAACCTCACCATATCTGTTTGGCAGTGTTTATTTTTATGTAACGTTATGGGGGTTGTGTAACATATGGAAGGTGGCATGGATTGCTGTTGGTTTGCATTCTCCGTATTTATCTCAAGTCCCAGAGAAAACCTGCAGTCTGAAACATTTATTACAGGTGGAAAACAGAAAGACAGAATAGTGCCTGTCTTTCTGTTTTCCAGTTTGGAAAGCCTGCACTATGGAATAATCTTGTCATGAGGTTACGAAGCTACAAACACTATTTTAGGATTAAGTATGGGCCCTACCAACCCAGCCCACAGAATCAGCTCTCACTGAATCACTATAGCTTATGATTTTCTGCCAAAAAGAAAAACAGGCAAACAGCTTAGAAACTAAACCTGCCTTAAAGAGAGGGGTTCATATCTTTTCTGATGAGGCTGGTCCCAGTTCTCCTTTGTGCCACCACCATAAGCCACATATACACTTACACAGCATTTCCCATTTCCAGTGCACAGATAGAAATATCTGCAAAACATGATGGACCCAAGGAGAGCCAAGCCCCTTCTTTCTACAACCCTCTTCAACAAGGGGGATCAGGACAAGGCTAATCCCACAGCATCATTGTCACTCCTGCCTGTAAGAAGCCCTGTGCTTTCCCTTCCCTTTACCTGTGGGGAAGAACAGACTCCAGGGTCCCTAGCTGTCCTTCTCTAAGGATGAAGCTTTCAACCTCTAAATCTGACTGCTGAATGATTCTTCCTGAACTGGCATCAACAAAGCCACCTTGAGGGACTCTGCTCAAGGGAGCTCTGATACCTGCTGAAATAAACGTTCGCATTAAAGACAGTTACAGAAAACACAACCCCAACCTCTGACCCATCTATTCCTCTTCTCCTTGCTCTACATTCACAAGAGCTGGGTGAATGGCAGCCACAGCATTTTTTTGTTCTGTAGACCTACAGCAAAAGCAGGTGCACATCACGTACATATCCTGGCAAGGCTATTGTTAAAAACAGAGAGAAGAAAAGAGATGGTGGGAATGCTGAACAAGACCAGACAGGAAGGAAACAGAGAGGGAGAGAGAAAGAATAAGAGGAAGGAGAAAGGAAAGTGAGAATGTGTTGCTGAAGATGTGCACTCTGTCACAGTTAAGAAGTTCCCAGCTTCTGCTCAGGCAATCTCTTGAGGGTAACAGGGATTTAAAAACACAGAAGCTTCCAACCTGACAAGGTGAGCAAACACTTGAAGGGATTCTTGCAATGGAAATGCTAAAAGGAATCCACCTTGCTGGGAAAATGCTCTCTTACAGAAGCAGTTACAGTTTAAGCAAAAGAGTAGGTAAGAATGTCTGTTTCAACACCTTAAACCTACAGGTTTTCTCACAGATACTACAGGAGCAGAATTGCAGAGCTCATATAAGCCCTGCTCCCATTTGTTATGGCACTGGAAAGCCACGTAAGTGAGCAAGAGTGTTTACAGCAAAGGGAAGAGAAGCTTGAAAACTCTTAAGGTCAATGATCTTGGTGCAGTTTTACTAACCTTCTATACTTGGGGTCCACATAGAGCCAGAGACTCCTCTGGTGCTGCAAGGGGCCTGCCACATGGCCAGCTGTTCATCTGGGAAGGTAAGAGACCCACAGGGGCACAGGACGATGTTACCCAGCTGGGGGCTGGCATCAGTACTGCTTGCTGCTTCTCTGGCCTGCAGGACAGCAGGGTTAAAGCAGGTTCCTGGTTCCAGCATAGCTTCAGGCCAAAATGATACAGGTTGTTCAGTGCTGTGAGTGGTCAAGTAAGCCTTGTTTGTCCCCGCTTCATACAGCTCACTGCTCTGCATAAAGCTGTAATGGTGGAGAAAATAAATTAGCCAAACATACTGCTTTGCAAAGAGGAGGACCCACCAGCTAAACCTTTGAATCCTGCCCTTGGTAGCTGGGAAGTTAACTGCTAGATGCTCTGACCGCCTGATGCTGGGCAGGGACCATTCCCCATATATGCAGTCAAGACTCCTAAGTTATGTCTCCTGGGAACTAACATGAAAGTCAGTTCCACAGACAACTTTAAAGGTTGCTTCATCTCTGAGCTGTCACTGTAAAGACTTTTTCATACATCACCTGGATTCCAGCATCTTTAAATATGTTCCCTCAGGAGGCTTATCCAGATCTGCAGCTGACTGGTCCCACCCTGGGTCACAGGGCATGAGAGTTATCTCCATTTGCTCAGAGTCGATGCCTACATAAGATCCATCTGAAAGGTGCAGGCCAGGCAGGTGAAGGAACACTAATAATTACTCCAAAAAGCAACGAAACAAGTCTAGTTTGCCAAATGCAGCAAGACCCTCTTATACTCCCTGACTGACATTTGGTCAAGATTCTGTGAAGGGGCATGGCAATACTGGGTTTTACTGGACTACAGCCCTGATCCCAGGATCTGAGCACTAAAACCTGCTGCCTTGCAGGTATTTGCTTTCAGTGCCCCTTCTGAGGTGGGCAGCTCTGTTAGCCTGTCCTTGCACAGGCCTTATCAATGTTTGCTCCTTCTGTGGAGTGACAGCCTCTAGACAAACAATGAGGCACTCCACCGAAGGAGAGCTCTTCCATGTCCACTTGATCCATCAGCATATAAATGCTGTTCTGGAGAAGGAATATCCTTCCTTTCCTGAGGGAATTTAAAATTAGTTTCCCGCTTTCTGGATGACATCCTAAGCCCATTAGGAAGAAACAAACCTGCAGTTTGTGGAGTGTAGAATCCTCTATCCTGCTGCTGCTTTGTGTGATAAGCCAGAGCCCTCTCAGGACACAAGTTGTTTTGCTTTTCCATACGAGGGAGGCAGGATTTTTGACGCCGTCGGTAATTTGCAAACCAGTTGTAGACCTGAGTTGGCTGCAAGTTCATGTCCTGAGCCAGCCCCTCCTGCAAACCCATGTGTAGGGAGAGATCAATGGACAAAGTATAAACCACAGGCTTTTTTTTTTAGTTCCAAATGCAACAGAGTAAAAGAGCTTTCAAACCCAGAGACATTTGTTCACTAGGTAGAGACATTTGTTCACTGGGTCTCTGACAAGTGGATCCCATTGAGGAGACTGATTTGTAAACTCAAAAGAGTTATTGGAATACACTTCCAACAACCAACAGTTGTTAGAATACTGCTCCCCTACTCAATTTGTTTGCTAAAAAAAAAAACCCCAAAACCAAACCCAAACAACCAAAACAACCCCATATACTGCTATTTTATATTGCTGTATTTAAATGG
>NW_009915474.1:0-2860 GCF_000696875.1 Nestor notabilis | reverse complement strand
TCTTCCCACAGAATGACAGCTTCACATCACTAACATGACACTAATAGCATGAGCACTAATGCATTTAGCACATTACACAGTTTTCACAAACTGTAAGCAGCATAAACATCTGTATCGTGTTCACAGAAAAATTTCTGCTGTATTAAACTCTTAAAGAATGAGATCACATAAGTGAAGAATGTATTGAGAAACTAATGCATAAGTGATCATTGTATCCTGACCTTTTAGGACTTAACTATGCAACCTCATTATGCTCCCAATTCAGATTGGGGGTGGGGGGGGAGGTTTTAATGATAATTTGGAAGTTGTTGCTGCTTTGTGAAAAGGATAAGAAATAAACCAACTTCACGCTGCAGAACTATTCACCAAGCCATCCTGCCTTACGTGAGAAAGGTGCTGGAAAAATTGAGCACCACAGAGACAGACTTCACAGTCTGAAGCCTTCACCTTGCGAGGTAGTAATCAACAAGGATTACTGAATTAATCCACATGTCACTTCCATTACAGATTTATCCTTGTTCAAATAAGGAAGACAGATGCAGACACGAATACAGCCTATCATGTTTTCAAATTCTGTGAATTTAATGTGATAAGGCAGTATAAAATATATTCTGGTAAGCAAAAAAGCAATTTAATACAGGCTATAACTCACTCAAGTCAGAACTATTTATCACTGTAATACAGCTCTTCTGAGCGATGGTTGTTTTGCTGCCTATGCTGAACCACTACCAAATCAGAACTGTTAGAAGCTCAGTAAGGAACTTAATTTCCCCTATTCTTTTTGTCCAAGGCAAGTGAGATTACTTAGCATGAACCTGATGATTCTTCTAAGGAAACCTTCAGGAAAAGATCAAGTCTGGGGAATCCCAGCCTCATCGGGGTTTAGAAAACAAGGATTTAGAATGAAATCAGTTATAGGCCCCTGATCACAGAGTTCTGCTTCTCTGTGATGAGACTTGGTTAGAAGTAGCATATCCCTACCCGCTGTTTCTTGTTTGGATTTGTTGTCACCTCTGCAGCAAACCTGTGCAGTTGCTGGCGCACTTCATCCGAATAGTTTCGATTCTTCAAACCTTCAGGACAAAGGGAAATAGGTGGAGGATTCCTGTACACAGGAGAAAACAGGATTAAAAAACGACCCCAAAAGTGTCATTCACATTGCCACAAGTGGTCAAAACGTCAAGAACCACCTAGCTCTGAGAAGCAGCATCCTGAGATGCAAAACCAGCCTCTGCATCTCTACCCACTGCATCTGCCAGATACAGCAGAGAAAAAACAAATCAGTCCCCCACACCGTGGTACCTCTTCCTGCAGCGGAACTTCTGCAGTGGTGTCAGAAAATCTGTGTGGTGTTGTTCCATAACCCTCCGGTAGTGAATCTCATGCCAAAGTTGCACCAGCTTCTCCTTCTGTTCTGCCTTGCTACACTAAAACCAGAACAGTATGTAAGCAAATTCTCTCCAGGTACTTAGCCAGGCTTCCTATAAAGCCAGAAACTTCCTATAAAGCCAGCTTCCCTCAACAGTCAGAAACTTACTCAGAGATTCCTACTAGCTTGACAAAACTGGTAGCATTATCCAAGGATATGGCTTCTTGTACTTTCCTCTAACGTACAGAAGGAGTTGCCTAATTCCTTCTTCTTCTGTGGTGAAAAGGGCTACATTATCAGATCTAGAGGCCAAAATTCCTCCCCTTGAATAGTACCATCCAGCCTTCCTCATATCTTCCCATCCTGCAAGCCCTCTAGACCTGGCCTCCCCAAGACTTTTACATCCTGAGCCCTAAAAATTTGTGAAAAACTCAAAGAACCATCACACTAGAGAACAAAAATCCTGCTTTCACAAACTACAGCCAACCCCATAATCACCCAATTACCTTTTGCCCCTTGGCTGATTAATAGTAACTGCCTGTAGCAAAGTCTTTATCCTGCACTTCAGGTCAACCAATGTACAAATATCACCTTCCACCGCTGAACACCAGCTGGAAACACTCCATGTCCTGCAGTTTGGATACCTCTGCACTAACAGCTCTAACTGCTGTTTTTCTAATACTTCTTTTGTCTGCATGAAGAAACAAAGAACATATCCCTACCTCCAGCAGTCTGCAGGCTGTGTCATGCTGCCCTTTCTGGATATGAACAAACACGCAAGCTTGGACAACGTGGATGTTAGTGAGAAAATACATCTTGTGTTTGCATCCCATCATGGCCCCAACCAGCTTCTCCAGACTAGGAAATGAGCTCTGGAGATCCTGGCAAAGCTGTCCTGCTAGATCCAGCAGCTTGGCAGGTGGGGGATCCTTATTTTTATCCCTGTTTAACATGGCCATGAACCGCTTCATTCTTATGTCCTGTTGGAAGACTTTTCTATACAATGCACAAAGTTGTGGTTAGATAAAAACTATTATCTCCTATTTTTAGCTTCTATGGTATGTTTGCTTTTTTTTTTTTTTTAATAATAAAGAAATCCACTGTGCTGTTAAAAGCAGTCTGAGGATCTCAAAACACTTACAGCTAGGCCTAATGGAGCCCTGAAAGCCTAAAGCCACACCAGGTTTGTGGCTGAGAAAACTAAGCTCAAAAAGTCACCTCAAACTCGCCCCAAAACTCGGTGGCTGAAGGAGGAACTGCACACGGGGGTGGCCCCAGTCGTTCCCACTTAAGTCTGTGAGTGGCTGGGAACACCGGGGGTGCTGCAGAAGTGCCAGCACTGCCCACCCCACTCAGAGCCCGAACCTCCATACCCAGCTCACCACGGGAACAGATTAAAAACTACCAGAACACGAAGTCTAGAGACACTCAAATGAAATTAATTAGTTTTTTCCTCCAAAATGGCACGGGACAGGGGCAGGGGGCCGGTAT
>NW_009915473.1:2667-3534 GCF_000696875.1 Nestor notabilis | reverse complement strand
AATTATAATAAAATCATTTTAAGAGTATACACTGGTTCTAATTGTATCTAATAATCACTGTAAATTCTTTCAAATATTTTAGATTTAGAGGTTACATTTTTACGAAATATTTATAAAACATTAATCTTTAGATAGTTTTCCTTAAATACCTACATAAATGGTAAAACTGCTTTTAAACTATATTCAACTGCTGTACCCATGCACAATTGTTTCAAACCTTGTTCCATAAATACAGTCTGTCATCCACTGACACCAGGTGACACGGAGCTATGAATGATGCAGTACAATTTTTTCCCAGGGTCTTTGGCAAAATAGTATTCACATTCACTTGATAGTTTTGGCTCAGTAAGGACTACTTGGTTCATGCCTAAATCACAGTGATGTATCATGTTGCATCATAGCAATCCACAATCTAATTAATCTAGTTAATAAGGTGATAAGGTATGTCCTGGAATCCATCATTCCATCCCTGGACCCATTTTGATATATCATCTCAGAGATTCCTTGCAGCCCCAAGGAATACAGTGGCATGAACTACATGCCCCGCTATGCCAGATGCTGGGGGATGTTTGAGGAGCACTCAACTAGCTCTAAATATTTCCAAGGCAGTATCTTGGTGACTACCAAGTGCACACTGACATACAGAGCCTTGGAGCAGCCATATAACCCTACCAGCATCCCAAGGCAGGCTAAAGCCTGGTGGCATGAAAAGGAATGGTAGAAGAGGCATTTATTCCTTTTTTTAAATACCAGCTCTCTTTTAATGCAGAGGCACAATCCCAACAGAGCATATGGACCTGCTGAGTCCAGGCTTTCTCAGTTACACTGGCTATAATGTCCTCAGAAATGGCAAGAGAAAGGGAGGAG
>NW_009915473.1:0-2609 GCF_000696875.1 Nestor notabilis | reverse complement strand
GTATTGGGTACCCAACAATGCCCCTCCTGCCCCTCAGCCCAAGTCTCTCGAACAGCCACCAAGTCAGAAGGGACACTGCAAGGTGGGGTTCTCCTTACCTTTAGCTCCTGCATGGTGAATTCTTTGCCATGCTCCTTGGCACTGTTTATTATGAAATCCAAGGCATCGCTGTGATCTTCTGTGTTGTTTCTCTGCAGTTTTTCCTGTATAGCCTTCTCCATAAACTCATGTAGCATGTCCCGTGCTTTAATTCCCTGTGGGAAGCAGACATAGTTCAGGAGAGCCTTAGGAACCACCCCCTCTATAGAGAGATTGGGGGACCTCAAGTGTGGCAATGTTTAATTCCATAATCTGTAACAGCAAGAACTGTTTAATCAGCCCCAGAGCCTTGCAAAAAGCAGCAGTTTGGGGGGAACTGCTGCAGATTCTGTTGTCTTGCTGTTGTGAATCAAATACAAGCCCCAGGAAAACTCTGAGAAGAAAAGGCAGCCGTAAACCCATGTTGCTGAGTCCAGAGGCATCTGTGTTGAACAAACCCACAGTTGTACCAGAGCCAAAAGAAGTTCATCCAAAGGGACAAGAAGAGGCAACTTAATAAAACTGACCCACATCTGCAATGCACATCTGAGACAGGAAGAAATGAGCTGCTTTACCAGGGTATAGTAGATAAAGACACATCAGTCACACCCAGCTCATCACCAGTTGTGTTGCACTCCTGTACAGCAAAACATTTAGTTAAGATCTCAGCAAATCAAGAGATGGGAAATCTCTGCAAAGAGGATCGATGGAGTCAGATAAGTGTGTGGCTCTGTATCAAGATGCCTTCTGCAAAAGCCAGAAGGACCAGAGATTTGGGATTAAAGATTGCCACGACCAGATATTTGGAATAAGAACAAAGGCTGAGAATTGAGGTGGGAAGGACTGGACAAAGGAAACAGGGCAGGGAGCAAGGGGAAAGACAAGGGGACCTAAATGCAAGTTTAAGAAGTTGGTCTAGGGCCAGACAGGCTGTGACTGACCTGAGAGAGGGCAGGAAGGGATGGGGGATGAAAGCTCACACTGGAGACAACCTGCAAAGGGAAACTGGACAGGGGAAACAAGGGCTTTGAACTGATGGAGAAGAGCAGCAGGGAGGCTGGGGAGAACTGGGACTGGGTCGGTAAGGTGAGCTGATGAGGCAGAGCTCACAATGGAAACCGGGACATTGGGCAAGACCTGGCTAAAAGGGGCAGGAGACTTGAGCTGTGGCAAGTGTAGAGAACCCAAAGCCAGAGGAGGGAATGCACACTGAAATGGGAGACGAGGGGTGGGACACAGGACTGAGCAGGATTGTGGGGAGGCAGGCAAGGAGGGGCAGGGCAGCAGGGGAGAAACTGCAGGTTGAAAGAGGCAGAGGAGACTGTCTGTCTGCCATGTTTCCCCCCAGGACCCCTCGCTGCCTCACTGCTGCTAGGGGACAAGAAACCAAGGACCATAAGAGGGTCTTAGGTCCTCAGCCTGCTCTGATGTGCACAGGGAGCACTAACCTAGGGTGCACTGTGCCCATGCCCACAAACCCCTCTGCCATGGACTAACATGAGTCCAAGCAGGATGAGATGGGACAGTATCGGACATGACAGACTAACCAGAACCAATAGAGGAAACACATGGGGTGAGTGAGAAGAGGAGCCCTGTGCTGTACAATGAGCTGGAGCCAGTGCCCAGAGGTGCTGGAAGACAATCAGGAGCAGGTGAGAAGTGCAAAGAGAAGAGGAGACAGCTGGGGTGGGCATGACACCAGGCTCTCAGACTCAGAACAAGGTGCTGCAGATGTCCTGAGCCATCGGAAGTGCCCCTTGGTGGGCCTGGGGACAGAAGGTCTGTGCCGCCGGGTCCCAGGCCCCAGCCCCCAGGCAGAGGGAGCAGGGCAGGCGGCAGTACCTTGCGCAGCCCGCTGAAAGGTATGTTGAGGGGCAGGGAGAAGAGGTTCTCCACCAGCTGTTCAAAAGTTTTGGCCAGGTCCTTGAACTGCTTTTCCTCCAGGCAGAGCCCCAGCAGAATCCGAGCTGCAATGCGGAAAGTTAAGGTTTTAGCGGAGGAATAAACTGCGATGGAGCCTGGCTCCATGCACCAGCCCCGCAGCTCCCAGCTCACAACCTTCTGGATCCGTGGCAGATAGCATTCCAGGGCAGCGCGGCTGAACACTCTGGCCAGGATCTAGGAGAAGGGAGGGGAACAGAGGCAGGTGGTTAAAGTGAGGGGTCCCATGTGCCACTGAGGCCCAGGCCTGGGCAGGAGGTGCCGCCTGGGCTGTGTGTGCTGTTGGAACAGCTGTGAGGCTCACCTTGCGGCGCTGGCGGTGCAGATCACCAATGGAGCCAAGCAGAGTGTGGGAGCCCAGGATGATCTGGGTGCTCTGGGGCCACTGTGCGCTGACCAGTGTGTGCTCACCCAGCAGGATCTTGCGGATGTTCTCAGCACCAGTCACTCGCACCACCGGCCGGCCCAGGAGGTGGGTCTTGAAGACGTTCCCATACTTCTCCCGCCGGGAGCTGTGGAAGTGGGAGCCCTGGGGGCAAGTTGCAGATCAGCCCAGCGCTCTCACCAGCCCCTTCCCATCCGGCCCCATC
>NW_009915472.1:3328-3630 GCF_000696875.1 Nestor notabilis | reverse complement strand
GGCACCGGTGGGGCTGCAAAGCTACTTGAAGAAGCGAAAGGATCCTGCAGATCCTGGGCACCCCCGTCCCCATAGAGGGGGAGCCCTTTCCTGAGCCCCAGGGAGCTGCCGCGGGAGCAGGGGGTGGTTCCGGCCCAAAGCTTGAAGGAGGATCCAAGCCTCACAGGGACAAGCCATAACACTCCAAGGACCTGAGAGGGTCAGGGAGGTGCTGGGAGATCCCAGCTCGTGTTTCCAAGGGGGAACTGGAGGCAGAAAGTGCTTTATAAACCGATTCCCGGGGGGGGAAGAGCTGCCCAAGC
>NW_009915472.1:0-3269 GCF_000696875.1 Nestor notabilis | reverse complement strand
GGGAGCACTCACCAAGGAGCAGCCAGACAGCGAAGCGGAGCCACGTCATGTAGCTGAGCTTCAGCATCAGATAGATGTTGAGGAGGATGCTCAGTGCTGGAGACAGGGGCACGAGGGGGATCTGTGGGAAGAAAGGAGCTGGGGGTGAGTGGACCTAGAGACCATGTTCTCTCTCCTGAAAACTACAGAGACAAAAGCCAGCACTGGTGAACAGGGGGGACAAATAACTGTCATCCTGGGCTTCCTGAAAGGAAGGACAGCCAAAAGGAACAACAGCCAGTTGGGGAGTCAGGAGCTGGGAGCCAGGCTGGTGGGGTGGGCATGGCTCTGGACTGAACAAGCTCCTGGTGCGACCCAGAGCCAGCGTGGCCCTTGCTGGAGCAGCCAGGCCAGGGCATGGCAGGGAGGTGGAGTTACCACTGGTGTCACCATCCACACGGCTGCAGCAGGGCTGGAATGAAGAGGGGGAGCACAAGGGGCATAAAAGTGGTTTGGAAGCTGAGGAAAAGAGCTTCAGTGCTTTCACCAGAGCAGTGTGACAGGGCCTCCTGTGGGTCCATCAGAGCTGCTCCCACCCCCCCGACCCCAGCAGAGGGACTGTTCCTGCCCGGTCCCCAGCGTACCTGGAAGGTCTGTGTGCCATGCTGCTGCTCGTGCGCCCAAATGAGCAGGAGGCTGAGCAGGAAGCCCAGGCTGAAGAGGACCAGCAGCAGGGAGTAGCTCCAGGTGGGCAGGTGGAGGTGGGTGCTGCCAAACACCAGGACAGAGCACAGGCAGATGGCAGACACCATCAAGGTCACCACGGCCACTGTGACCACCTCACCTGGGTAGAAGTCGCTAAGGAACTCCAGGTAAGGCTCAAAAGCTGCCTTCAGCTGCCCTGGCTCCCGGTGCTCTTTGCTCTTGTCCCTGTCCACCAGCTGCAGCTTGTCGGAGAAGGACTCGTACTCCTTCAGCTCGCCGGCAGATGGACCCTCGTGGGGCTCGGGGCTGGGTTGGCCACCAGCGGCTGGCGCAGGGACATCCTCCTTCTGCTGCTGGAAGCGCAGGACGATGATGCTGGCGGCCACAAAGGTGTAGGCCAGCAGCGTGCCGATGGACAGGAACTGCACCAGGGCCTCCAGGTCAAAGACAAGGGCCAGCAGGGCCATGAGCAAGCCGAAGACCACAATGCCAATGACGGGCACCTGCGTGCGGGGATGCACTCGGGAGAAGATGCGGAAGAAGAGCCCGTCCTCGGCCATGGCGTAGACAATGCGTGGCAGGGAGAAGAGGTTGCTCAACAGGACGGTGTTCATCGCTGAGGGATGGGCAGGAGAAGGAGGACCATGTCAGACTCAAACTACCTTGGATCCCAGCCCCCATCACGAGCAGGCCTCCCACCATTGACTGTACTCACCACAGATGGAGCCAGCAGCCACCAGGAACCCTGCCCAGGCGTAGCCCCTCCTGTAGAACGCATCTGCCAGGGCAGAGTCAGGGTCCAGCGTGTGCCAGGGCACCATCAGCGTCAGCACCACTGACACCAGGATGTAGGCCCCAGTGGCCAGCCCCAAGGAGAAAGCAATGGCCCTGGGGACAGCCCTCTGCGGGTTCCTGGCCTCTTCGCTGGATGCCGCGATGACATCGAAGCCCACAAAGGCGTAGAAGCAGGTGGCCGTGCCAGCCATGATGCCTGACAGCCCATACGGGGCAAAACCGCCCTCCTGGGCACTCCAGTTCTTGGGCTGTGCGAGGACGAATCCCATACTGAGGATGAAGAGGATGACGCCCATGCTGATGGCCGAGAAGACGTGGTTGAGCCAGGAGGACACTTTGGCCCCGAAGGAGATGAAGGTGGTGGCGACCAGCAGGATGGCAGCCGCCAGGAAGTCAGGGTAGCGAGCCAGGAACGGCACCTGCCAGGTGCCCATGTGGGTCTCGGTGAAGTTCTTTATCCTGTGGCTGAAGATGGAGTCCAGGTAACCACTCCAGGCCCTGGCCACCGCAGCTCCCCCGATCATGTACTCCAGCAGCACGTTCCAGCCGATGAGGAAGGCCCAGATCTCCCCCACAGACACGTAGGTGAACATGTAGGCAGAGCCCGTTTTGGGAACGCGCGCTCCAAACTCAGCATAGCACAGAGCAGCCAGGAGCGAGGCAAAGCCAGCGATGATGAAGGAGACGATGACGGCAGGGCCGGCCATCTCCTTGGCCACGGTGCCCGTGAGGACGTACAGCCCAGAGCCCACCATGCCCCCGATGCCCAGCAGCGTCAGGTCAATGGTGGAAAGGCATCTGTTGAAGGATGTCTCCATCATGTCATCCTCCAAGGTCTTCACCCGGTTGAGTTTCCGGCAGAAGCGGGTCAGGTCGGTGGAGCGGGGCAGCCATCTCGCCATCCTGGAGGCAGCAGGTCCTGCTAGACCCTGCCTGGAGACCTGGTGGAGAAGCAGGAAGGTGTCAGCATCCCCCCTGCAGCAGGGGGGGCACCGGGTGGTGGGGACGGGGTGGAAGACACACCAGGGCACATCCCAAGTGTCCCTCACTCCTCTGCCAGCACAGGGCTCAGCACCGGAGCGTGTCCTCCTCCAGGATGGTGGCACAGGACAGACAACCACCACGTGTGGGGACCCATGCTTGTGTGCCAGGAGGGAGGGAGCCCACAGCACCTCCAAGGCAGCATCTCCCAGGCTTTTCTTTTTAAGCCAGAGCCTCATTAAACCCAAACCAGGCTGCTCTGGCCCTGCTGAATGTTTCTTCACTGCCTCCCCCCGCCCATATTCAACATCTCCCTGACCTGGTGTGCCAGGAGCCTGGGGATGGTGGGATGCAGCATCCTTACTGACACGGTTTAGTGGTGGACTTGGTGGTCTTGGGGTAAAGGTTGGACTTGGTGATCTTAAAGGTCTTTTCCAACCCGGTTGGTTCTATGATTCTATCTCCTCTGCTTGTCCAGGGAAAGCCCAGGTGTGGCTTGGCGTGCAGCAGGAAGTCCAGAGCAGCGCCAAGTGAGGACGTGGGAGATCCTGGCCAGACCAGGAGACACATCAAGCTCCTGGAGAGCAGAAGGAGGCATCTGGCATCTCCAGGTGCTGCTTTATGGCTGTTCCACAGGGCAGCCAGTGATTCCAGGGATGCTCTCGCCTCCTCCCTGTGCTGGGATATGTGTCCCCCACATCCCCAAGCTCCAGGTCCTGCTCAGAGGACTCTTGGTGCAGCCCTGCTCCCTAGCTCCATTGGTCCCAGAAGCCAAAAGGTCCTGGAAAAGCCACCGTGAGCTGCCGGCA
>NW_009915471.1:2693-9951 GCF_000696875.1 Nestor notabilis | reverse complement strand
ATATATATATTTATATTACTTTGTAATATAACAAGGCTGCTGACTGTTCTTATCCTTTCTGTAATTTCAGGTACACTATTTTCTAAAAAACAGTGAGCTCTCCAGTCCTGTTCCTTACCAGTTTACTAAAGAGATTGCTATTGCCTGCAGTACTGCTCTTAGCCCACACCTTAAAACTTTAAAAAATGACGGGATGAGTAAGATAGGCCTAAGAGTTTCTGTTGACTTGGATATGGTAATCTTTCAACTTCCTTTGCAGACACTCCATTTCAAATTACGTGTCTTTCTTGTAAAGATGTTGGGTCTCTTTCTGAATGCTTGTAGTTTTTTGCCCTTCCCCAGATCCAGACTGAGGATGAAATTTCGTGCAGAAGCTGTCTTAATGACTAGGCTTTTTTGAAAGGAATAATCCTGTTACCTTATTCTGCTGAAATTCCCTGCTAGCTGCTTGCAGTAAGCTGTCAGTTCTTCCCGTAATTCTAACTCTCTCTAGCACTTATCTGCTTCCAAGGTGAGTCAGTTTAGGGAATCACAGCTAATTTTGTGATGCTCTTCTTGAAGTATGTAGCTTTTTGTTGGTTTTGGTCCTTAAAATAGTTCAGTAAGGATATTTGCACCAAGATCTATTCTGCAGAAAAGTATGGGTCTGCCTGGCTGAAGGTGGTGGAGAGAGCAGGCAAGGCAGTGTGGGATGCCCCTCAGAAGTAGTTCAGATCCTTGTCTTCTCTGTCACACCTTCGTATCTTTTTTGAGAGAAGCTGGAAATACAGCCCTGGAAATGTAGGTTTTGGTGGTATGTTTTGAAATTAATCTACTAGTAACTATGATACTGGGATATAATCTGATTGCTTTTGGACATCAGAATGAAGTGGCACGGGACATACAACTTGTATGATCCTGTAGACCCAGGGGAAATGTTGCTTGCCTTTCTCTGGCAAAACTTACTTCAAAACCCATCCACCTGCTGGTGTTCAAATAATATTTTGTCACTTCATACTAGCCAAAATACTCTTTACCAAGAAACTACTCTTTTTGTGTTTTCTTAATAATACAGAAAGTGTTAATATCAACATTAATATGTTTTCCTTATAGGTTGAGTACTTAGCTGGATCCGGAGGTCACCTTCTTCCACAGAAGTATCTGAATGAATTGGACAGTGCTCTGATTCCTGTCATTCATGGTGGAATGTCAGATCCTACAAGTCTACCATTGAAAATGGAGTTAATATTTTTCATTATAGAACATCTGTTTTGATTAGATTGATTACAGGCGATGTTCAGATCTAGCAAATCAGAATACCAAAGTTAAAATGCTTCGAACACTAAAAATGTTAAAGTTCTAAACCTGTTATGTCTTAATAGATTTTCAAACTGTTTTTTAAACCCTCAAATCCTCTCTGGTTACTTTACTACAAAAGACGATTTGTTTGTAATGTTTCCTAAAGTTCTGAAAGCTTACACTTAATACATGTGCAGAAGAGAGCAGGTTTTATTACCTCTTTACACAGCTGTAGCATTTACTATGTGTAGTGTAACTTTAAGCCATACTGTCTTGCCTCTTAAGCTCAGATAAATGCATTACAGAAAATCGCTAAGGCTACACCTAATCTCTGTAGCATGTGCTTTCCGTGTGCAAGTGAGCTAAAACACTGAAGTAGAAGCTGGCACAAAACTCTTTTCTTGCCATTTGAGATTTAAGTGTGAGATGTTCTGCAGCTGACTGTAGACTTCATATGTGGGCACCTTCTGACAGTTGTTTGTGGTCAGCATGAGGAGGAATTTCACAGGTGTGTTTATGAAGACTTTGTAGTTGTAGTCCTTCACATCAGGGTGTTATGCTGGTGCTTCAGGAACACACACGCTGAATTAGGGTGTTTTTTTTTTTAATAGATTAACTGATGACTTTCTCACATTTATAAGGATTTGCCTTATGGATGCTATTTTTACAGATACTGTTTTTTTTTCTTTATTCTGTGTTCAGAACTCCTGATACAATTTGACCTTTCAAGGACTACTAAAAAACCCAGATTACCCTTGAGTAATCTACATGTAGCAATAAATCAGACAAGAATTCTGCAATGTGTTTTCTGCTCGATCTACTGCTTTGCCACTTCTTAGTAGCCACCTTTACTTTCAGGGAGAATAGATGTATTAAGTGTGAATTTTCATTAACAGATGGATTTTTAGTATACCTGAGGTTCTTGCACAGGATGTATTTTTGATACTGGGTCATTAAGATCTATTTATGTATTTGTGATGCATGTGACTTGTACTGAGGTTCAGAGAACCATAATGGGGTTTGGTAACTGTCACACAACTGTTCATTAAGAACAGAACCAAAAGTAAATATAAACAAGATCTATACTGTTTTCAGTAAAAATGCTGGTACAGTTTTCTAAGGAGAGTATTGAAACTCTGATGCCTTCTTGATGCTAATAAGGGGATATTTTATGTTTTTGTATCAAAAACAATTTGTAACTTAACCTAATCTGCTCTGCTGTTACCTGTGCTTTAAAATACTGGTCTTAGAAGGGTTCAGGCTTTACAATCTTACCTTGGAGGAAGCCGAGGCTGCAGTCAAGCTGATTAATGCAACCTCTGTAGAGAAACTGCAGGTCTGGGGAAGAGCTGAAGACCGCATCAGGAGCAAAACCTGTGCTGGCATGAAAACAAGCAGCATCCAGGCAGCCAAGGAGAGGCTTGGGGGGTGGCCAGGCCAGGGAGACCGTGTCCATCCTGAGGGGATACATAAGGCAGCTGCCTCGTGCCACTTGCTCTGTACTAACTTCTTTCAAGTAGTGATCAATAAAATAAAAATAAATGCTTGATATCTTACATGTTAGTTCTGTTGTGTTTTGATTTTTTTAATAATAAAGACCACTTTTGGGGGCAGTATCCTGTCTTTGAAACCTTTTTTCCCCAGAAAACTACATAGAATCCCAGACTGGTTTGTGTTGGAAGGGACCTTAAAGCTCATCAGTTCCAACCCCCTGCCACAGGCAGGGACACCTTCCACTAGACCAGGTTGCTCCAAGCCCCTGTGTCCAGCCTGGCCTTGAGCACTGCCAGGGATGGGGCAGCCACAGCTTCTCTGGGCAACCTGTGACAGGGCCTCAGCACTCTCACAGGGAAGAACTTCTGCCTAAGAGCTCATCTCAATCTCCCCTCTGTCAGGTTAAAGCCATTCCCCTTGTCCTGTCCCTACAGGCCCTTGTCAAAAGTCCCTCTTCAGATTTTTGATAGGCTGGCTCCTTTAGGAACACTCTTACAAAGTTTCGCCTGAGCCAGGTACTTTCTGTCCTCTTACAGTCAGCAAAAGACCCTGCTAGAAAGATACCTACAGTCCACTGCTACAACCAGGGCAACTCTGACACACAGATGCGCAAGCTAGGAGAAATCCTCAGGTGCCATTACAGGATTATTTCCATGCCAGCCAGAGATGATGGATGGTAACACATATAGTGGTTGCTATGGAGGACCTTGGGTAAGCAAATACACCAAAGGCAACAAACACGCACTTTATGTGCTTACATATATGTATTTTTATGTGTGCTTATTTGTTTACATATATTCACATTGGCTACTCTCTGGTTGTCAGCCCGGCACCGTGGCTCAATGCATTTTGGAATCAAAGCAAACTCTCAGCACAGCTTTGTATTGCTTTCATCTGTCCCCTGGATGTAGATTTCTTTAGATTAGACCCATTCTCGCTGGCCCTGAAATGAATAACTCTTCCACTACAGCAAGTATGTGAGCAGAACTGGGTTTGTTGTAGGCTGAAGTTTCTTGGTGTTCAGAATTTATAAACATGACAGCACAACACTAACATTAGAGAGTGTCAGATTCATTATAAAGCTGCTTTTTTTGCATGCAAGATTAGGTTTAACTTTGTTCTTCCTAACTGATTAACCTTTGCTTACAAAGCACAAGTATTTTTCATATACAGTCCTCCTAATCTCGGCTGTACTTGACTCAAAGCGCGGACTTCACCTGACTTCTTTGTCTGTCCTGCGGAGTATGGAAGAATTAATTCTACTCACCAAAATGACTGAAAGAACTTTACCCATTTTTAAGATACGAATGCAAATAGGGACAGTTTGATCCAGCTGGAGCCCAAGCCTCCTGAGTACAAAGCAAGCAGCCCTATTAACTGGACCATACTGCTTCCTTTAAAGGTGGCAGGTAAAAAGTGCAGCTCCCAAGTACATTTGAAATTACAGGAAGGAGCAGGTCTTTCTTCTGCTCCTTGACCACCTCTAGGGAGGGGGCATCCACAACCTTTCTGGGCAACCTGTGCCAGTGCCTCACCACGCTCAATTCTATTTCTGGGCATTTCTAGGCATCCCGTTTCTAGAAAACACCCGCAGCATGGCCCAGTGGCCTCACCAAGCCAGCATCACCCAGTTACCAAAGGAGTGAGTTATTTACAGGTGGACAACCTGCTCAGAGCTGGACATAGACTATGTCTTTACAGATGCTGGCACTGAGTATGCTGCTGAAAACACTTCAGGGGCTGTGGCAGCTGCCTCTGTTTGGGGCTTGCAAACAAAATTCAAGAGCAATTACAGTCTGTTGTCTTCGGGTGTCCTGGGTTAGTTACCATTGCTTGTCATGGCAGGGCTGGGCAGGAGAGGAAAAAGACAACTTGAATCTGGCCGCAGATATCAAAGACTAGAAGAAGGGCCTCTATAGTACATGGGTGACAAAAGGAAGATGGGAAAATGTGGGCCCATTGCTGAGCAAGGCAGGGGGACCTGGTTACACAGGACATGGAAAAGGCTGAGGTACTGAACACCTTCTGCAGTGGTGAAAATGGGTCAGACACTCACTGCATGAACAAATTCTCCAAAGCAGAAAACAGCCTGAGGCATCCACAAGATCTCTGTGGTTTTTCCTTTTTTCATAGAGCAGAGGGAGTTCCACATTACTCTACAGTTCTAGCAGGTAAGAAATACCTTTGCAGACAATACTGTGATTTTGTAGAATGTCT
This sequence comes from Nestor notabilis, assembly GCF_000696875.1. NCBI lineage: Eukaryota > Metazoa > Chordata > Aves > Psittaciformes > Psittacidae > Nestor > Nestor notabilis. The sequence goes on along the minus strand of NW_009915471.1, from coordinate 4,962 downwards.
GTGTTTCCTAGCTATCAAAGTACCTTGCAAAGGTATCTCTAAGTTTCCCTTTTTTATTCCTTCTGACTCAAATTTGACATACCCTACTCAAACGGACAGGAATTATCAAAGAAAACAGAAATTAAGAACTAAGCACATGCATTCACAAAGAAATGTTGCTGTGGTGTCTTTGTCTTTTTCTTTTTTTTTTTTTTTTTTAATTTTTGCATTACAGGGAAACATTTAAGCAGACTGCAGAAAGCCACATCAAATCCAGTGCAGATATAGACCTTCCTGTTGCTCAGCGTAGCCTCTTGCCCATTCAGGAGGAGGAAACCCAAAGCAGGGACTTCACCTGACTTTTTTGTCTGTCCTGCGGAGTATGGAAGAATTAATTCTACTCACCAAAATGACTGAAAGAACTTTACCCATTTTTAAGATGGGAATGCAAATAGGGACAGTTTGATCCAGCTGGAGTCAAAGCCTCCTGAGTACAAAGCCAACAGCCAACAGCCCTATTAATCAGACCATACTGCTTACTTTAAAGTTGGCAGGTAAAAAGTAAACCAAGCCACCTGCTCTGGGACCATCTCAAGTGTTCCTCTGCACTCCAGCTCCAAGCATAACCTGCAGTGCTTCAGACTGCAGCACAATTCCCACAGTGAATCTACATCCAAGGAAGCTATGCTAGCACAATGAATGCTACAGTCATAGACACATTCCCTATAACTGAGCCTTCACCGTCTGTTCCAGCCTGTGAATGCAATAAAAATGAACATAATCCACAAGTCAACTGTATCATAAGAAGTAAAATAAAAGTGATTTAACTGTAGATCTTTTACCCAATACAGGCATTGAGCTTTCATTTACAAATGTTTCAAACATAAAGCATGCAAGTACTCTTCTTCAATAGTTACGTAAAAGACCTAAACTCCCTTTTTCTGTATCTCTTTTCAAACCTTAATGGAAAATTCAAGGATGTGCTCTTGAAAGAATCTTTCCTCCCGCTACCTGAGTGTTATGTGCTGCGATAGAAGATGTGTTATTGACTGCGCTGAGGAAACTTGTGTTATTGACTCATGGCTGAGTCAAGACCTGCTAATCAAACTAAAGGACAAGATGGAAATGCACAGGCAGTGGAAGCAGGGACAAGTATATCTTGGGAAGAGTGTAAGGACACTGCCCAGTTGTGCAGAGATGGGGTGAGGAAAGCCAAGGCGGAGCTGGAGCCGAACTTGGCAAGGGATGCAAAGAATAACTAAAAAGGCTTCTAGAGGTATGTCAACCAGAAGAGGAAAGCCAAAGAAAGTGTGCCCCCCATGATGAGCAAGACTGGTAAACTGGTAACAGTGGACATGGAGAAGATTGAGGTACTCAACAACTTTTTTCCTCAGTCTTCACTGGCAGGACCTCTCCCTTCACATCTTGAGTGGGTGAACTGCAATGTAGGAACTGTGGGAGCAAAGTTCCACCCACTGTAAATGAAGATCAGGTTTGTGACCATGAGGAACCAGAACATACACAGATCTATGGGACCTGATGAGATCTGGAGTGAACTGGCTGACGTAGTTGCCAAACGACTCTCCATGGTATTTGAGAAGTCACAGCGGTCAAGTGAGGTCCCCGGTGGCTGAAAAAAGGTCAGTATCACACTGATTTTTAAAAAGAATAGGAAGGAGGATCCTGGGAACTACCGACCTGTCAGCTCACCTCTGTGCCTGGGAAGATCACGGAACAGATCCTTCTAGGAGCCATGCTAAGGCACATGGAGGACAGGGAGGTGATTCAAGACAGCCAGCATGGCTCCATTAAGGCAAGTCAAGCCTGACCAACCTCGTGGCCTTCTATGATGGAGTTACTACATCAGTGGACAAAGGAAGGACTATGGATGTCATCTATCTGGACTGGTGTAAAGCCTTGTCTGAATCTGACTGGAGAAAACCCCAGTGCTGGACCCATTTCGTTCGTGATACCAAGAGTGAAATTCAGAATCAAGTGAGGTCAAGTACTGTAATCAATCAGTTGGTTTATTACAAAGGACAATTATTATCAAAGAGGAAATTACTATAAAAAAGAGACAGTGATAGGACAGGTTGGAAAAAAAAGATAGAAATGAAGCAAGAATTCGTGGTGCAGAGCGACAGTCACCACAGTGGGTCCAGCAGTGTCCCAGGGGTCCGTAGTAATCGTCCTTGGTGCTGGGAGTCCTCCAGGGTCCATAGTTGGTATCGGAGGTGGTGGGAGTCCTCCAGGGTCCATAGTCAGTATCAGAGCAGAGGAAAGATGGGGA
>NW_009915471.1:0-2535 GCF_000696875.1 Nestor notabilis | reverse complement strand
AAAGAGTTTTTAGCAGCGCCTGTTGCGACAGGGGGAGGGGTGATGGTTTTCAACTAACAAAGGAAGATTCAGGATGTGAGGAAAAAAGTCTTTCCAATTGTAGGGTGGTAAAACCACTTAACAAAGAGGTGGTGGATGCACCATCCCTGGAGATACTCAAGGCCAGGCTGGATGTCGCTCTGGTCAACCTGATCTAGACAAACGTGTCCTTGCTCATTGCAGAGGGTTGGACCAGATGACATTTGAAGGTCCCTTCCAATCGAAACTATGAGTCTGTGATTCTATGCTTCCATTTTCCAAGCTGCTAACAAAAATCATTATTCAAAACCCAGCACATAAATGGATGTCAGACCCCTGGAAGGTAAGTGTTCAAAGGACATGATCCTCTCTTTAAACCTCTGATGCTCTCGTGTCTGTAAAACCATTATAAAATCACCTGGTATGTTGAAACAACATCTCAACATGTTCACCAATATTGTCCCATGGTCTGCTCATCTGTATTTATGTGTCTTACAGACAGGTTAGATACTCTTGGTGTCACAGATTAAATGTCTTTCTGGGCTTTTGTGCCACTTCCTCAAAACTGGTCTTGTTCCACAATCAGGAATACACATGGAACTGCGCTAAATTAACAGCAAAAATTGGTCCTATCTTCCTAATTCAGTAATCAAGTCTCCATCCTGGTTATACAGTATCAAGGAGATACTACCCAAAGACACATTAAGGACTGCTCCAACAGCCTGTGCAGTGGTGTGCCCCTAAGCTAAAGATCAAAAGGCAGTTTTACATAAGCATCCCTGGCCTGGCAGCCTAAATCAGAAAAGGTATTCAACAGGATCTAGCAACAGAGGAAGTCCATTTAACTCAGCTACACAGTGAATTAAGGATTAAGAGGACTAAGCAGTTAATTTTTGTCCCCATGTGTCCATCACAGCTTCATCTATATAGGGGAATCTAGTTCCTCAGGAAAAAAAATGTCACAAGGCATAGAAAATAGCACATAACAGCTTAACAAATGTGACAGTTAGTGAAAAGTATCTGGCAACCCAAATGGCAATCTTTAATGAATTGGGTGTTTACTGAACACATACCAACCAGTCAGCCTCTCCTCTGTACCCAGATCCTTCTGGAAGATACATTGAACCACATGGAAGACCAGGAGGTGATTAAAGAGCCCTGGTTTTGGCTTGGATAGAGTTAATTTTCTTCCTAGTAGCTAGTACAGAGACGTGTTTTGGCTTTAGTCTGAGAATAATGTTGATAACGCGTCGATGTTTTAGTTGTTGCTCATTAGTTTATTTCTGTTGTTACAGTGTTCTTATCTCAACCCAGAGGATTTACCTTTTTTCTGATTCTCCTCCCATCCCACAGTAAGGGATGGGAGCAGAAGAGCTCCCAGCTGTGAGCAAGCAGCTGCGTGGTACTTAGTTGTCCTCTACTGACAACTATTGTCCTCGTGGTTAAACAATGACATAGAGACGGTCACCAAGGCTTCATGAACGGCAAAGCCTGCCTGACTAATCTAATGGCCTTCAACAATGGAGTGACTGCATCACTGGGAAAGGGAAAAGCCACAGATGTCATCTACTGGGACATTTTAACGCTTTTGGCACAGGCCACCGCAACATTCTTGCAGCTAAATTGGAGAGATGTGGGTTTGGTGAATGGACTAGATGGACAAGGAATTGGCTGGGTGGCCGCATTAGAGGAGTTACAGTTAATGGTTAGATGTCCAAGTGGAAATTAGTAACAAGATCTATGACTCTGTGATGAAGTGGTAAGAAAATAAGGAGAACCTAGGACCTCCTGGAAGAGGTTAGAAGGAATGGCTCTCTTAAAGCATGAAGCATTGATTTAGAAAGTTATACACCACCAGTTTCTAATACATAGAAGCTTTCCAAAGCTTCCACTTTCATCAGCTTTCCAAACCACTGAATTTCTTGAGGTCGGAGATGTACACTCTAGTAGTGTCAACAGAGTTGTAATATCAGAGTTTGAAAATGTAATAACCAATCTCTCACATTCTGTAGCGGTAACTGCCCAGGACCTCTACTTTCAACATCGAAATTGTCACAACTGGACGGCCGGAAACCTTGGCATTGTGGAGGACAGACACAAAGGGGAACCCCAACCCCGCAGCAACGGTGCCTTTAACCCTTTCACACCCTAGCGGGAGGAACTGGGGGGTTAGAAACCAGCAGCTGGGGGTTCGGGATTCGGGCTTTCCTGTAGCCCCTTTAGGCACTGGAGCTGCTCTAAGGTCTCCCATTAAGGAGCCTTCTCTTCCCCAGGCTGAACCAGTCCAGCTCTCTGAGCCTGGCTCCAGAGCAGAGCTGCTCCAGCCCTCGCAGCATCTCCATGGCCTCCTCTGGACTCGCTCCAGCAGCTCCACGTCCCTCCAGGGCGCCCCCTTCCCTTTCCCCACCGGACGGCGCTGCCCCGGCTCTGCTCCGCCGCTCCCCTGTTCCGCTTCCTGCGGAAGCGCTCTCCCAGGCCGCAGCCATCGCCCGGCGCTGCCCCCGCACCGGGAAAAGC
>NW_009915470.1:23453-46678 GCF_000696875.1 Nestor notabilis | reverse complement strand
CTGTGGCCACGCGCAGGCGCCATTTCCCCGTCCCGCCCTGCGGCCCCTCAGAGCCGCGCACGGTAAAGCGGGGCCGGGGCTTTCCGCCGTCCGCAGCGCTGCTGGATAACACCGCTGCAGAGGGTTCCCACCTCCAGCCTGCTCTTGCGACTGCATCCAACGTCTCTGAACGGTAACTTTTCTCCTATACACAGGAGAGACAGTAACAGAATTATCCTGTGAGGCTTCTTCCCCATTCCCCCAAACTCCAAAACAACAACAACAAAAAAATCCTATTTCTGTAATATATGTTTAAAAATCTGACAAAAACACTTTTGCATAAAAGATTTGGGAAGTTTAAACAGACAACAAAATATATCAAATACCTCACATTTTGCTCATAAAATCTGGTGTTCCTGCGCTGCACTCTCCATGTATTTCAGCATTCTGTCCACTCATAGTTTGTCCAGGAGGCTGTATCATAATTTAAAAGTATTAACATATTAAAAATCTGTTTTAAATGTAAGCTGTTACATCTAGTAAATTGATGTAATCATCTAATTTCAGAAACCACTAGTGATGTGTGCCATTTACATGAAAAAACCTACACTTTTGTCATTAAGACTGAAGACTTTGAATTTCAGAAGCAAAGGAAGCCACCTGTATTTACAGAGTATCCATCCATGCGCACCTCACAAATTGCAACTAAACAGTAACCTGTGAAACACTTTTCAAGGCAAGATAACAGTGTCTTGATAAACTAACCAGTTTGCTGGAAGCAATAAAAGCAGGCACCATTCCCTCAGCTTAACTGTTTCCTTAAACTGCTCCATCATTTGTCTTTTAAAAAATTCTTTTAGTAGAAAAACTTCAGAAGAAAAACTAGACTGGAAATAGGCTGTATGCCAGAGAGAAGGGAAACAGATAAGTCAAAGAACACAAATTGATAGTAGCAAAGTGCAGTTAATTTCAGAGAGCACTGTATAAAGCCTAGTTGCTGCAACTGCCATTTCCTATTCTCCAATTTATATTTTACTTTAAAGTAATTAGGTAGGCCAACTACTTCATTTTCTTTTGCAGAAGCAGTTACCCAAATATTTTCATTTCAGTAATACACTTTGAAGGGATACAGACAATAAAATTGGGCTATGGAAGAGTCTGATAAGAATCACATAAGCCTTGGTTTAAATTTAGGAAGTCTGCAGACATGGCCTATAATACCGAGAGCTTCCAACAGCAGAGCAATGGCCCCTTGGAAATGAGATAATACTCGATAACTAGAAATTAGCTAGTAAGTGTAGAAACCTGGCTGAGGAAACATAGAAAAAGCACTGCCATGCATGGTAGAAGCAATTAACAGCTTTCTTAGTAGCAGTTTCCACACAATATTTCTGTTGAAATCCACTTCAGCTCAACAGCACATGGACTTCTTTTGTCCTCCCAGAGCCATGCTACCCAAAGGAATATGGTCAATGGGGGACTATGAAGGATCTCAAGAGTTACAAGTAGAATCTACACGAAAATTACTAGTTTAGAGCTCCTCCTTTTCAGAGTTTCAACTGTAAAACCTACCTTAACTACTGGAGAAGTAAAAGTAAATTCAAATATTAAGTTTCCATTAAAAAATCCTCAGCTGAACTTTATATGCTCTGTGCTACAGACCAGCAGGTATCTCGCTAGGGATCTGGCTATGCCATAGCCTCAAATATGCCTAAAATAATTCTAATCTTATAGAGTGAGGATTACCAACCTCTCCAAGTAAGTTACACAACTTTCCCTCTTCTTCTTGTCCTTCCTTGTGTCTTTTTCACTACCTTTTGGTCTTTCTCAAGGTGACACCACCTTTGATTCTCTCTGCAGCTGTATGGTCAGAAAGTAAATGTAAAGTAGCTTGAGCTGTCTGGAAGCACTGTCCTGGAATAAACCTCCTGATCACCCCTGCTTACTGTGGTTTGCCTTGCCCTGCTGAGCAGTTTCAGAGCTTGTGAACTGGATTCTTTTCAAATAAATATGAAGCAGAAGATTCAGTCTGAGAAAGCAGCTAATATGCCCCAGCCATTAATTCAGTCCAACAGGACAGACAACAGTGAGTCTGGGGCAGAATTCAAACACACAAATACAGTGCCTTATGTTGAGTCTTCAGCACTGTCTCATGTACTCTGTAGACCTGCTATACTGGAATCTCCTACCTGCTGCTGTAGGTGAAGCCACAGAACCATGTTACTAGTGCAGCAGCATTTATTAGCGTGAGCTCTACTCCATGTTCACTGATTAAGAGCAGTTGTTAAAATACTGGCTATGCTAGGAAAATGAATGGCAAGTTTTCTATCAGCTCTGCCATTTAAACACTGTTCTTTAGACAGATGTTGACATTTGGCTCAACCATCATCCCAGTGACATGAATAACCATGTCAGTAGAGCAAGGTTAGGCAGGATAACTTGGTCTATCTGTGGTTTAGAAGTGCATAAAGTAAGTTCTTTAAACACGGCTAAGCAAAAGTGAAATAATGGCTAGTGTTGACTGCAGATACATTAAGAAAATATGGCTGTACACCCTTCCAATTTCAGCCGCAGACAGTAAGTTTCCAAAAACTTCCAAAACACACTTGGATCGGGGAAAAAAAAAAAAAAAGAAAGCTTAAATTAGAGCTATAAGTACTTCATCTTTCTGGATGGCCTGTAGTGTAAGTATAAACAGTAGAAAAATATCATAATGGAAGCAGGTACCATGAGAATAACCAAGTAATTTCTACACCATATTTTTGCTTCTAATAGATTAATTTTTCCATGTTTCTTCTACATACAGTGCGATTAAGATGTAAGCATTGCCAGGCTGTTACTGTTTCTCTCTGCGTACATCATTTGTAGTGGCAAAGTGAGATAACAGTCAACTAAAAGAGTTCAGTCACTCTCTGCTCCTTAGTCAAAGTCCTTTGTTTTTCCTCACAGTTCTTTTAAATATACACCAGATAGATCATAGCTTCAATTTTGGTATTATTGGTCCAGGCTGACTTAATTCTCTGTCTGAAGAGTAAGGCCTGTGATCAAGTCTCTGTGATTAAAGTGAAGATGTGCTCTAGAATCTCCATTGTAAGGATGGCTCCCTAACAGTCTCCCAGATGTACTGCAGCAATAACAATCTTGTCAACTGCCTTCACAGTCTGGACATATGGTGCTTTCTTTTTTCCCTCCTGTAAGAAAGTAAGGGGGATGATCTGGATAAAGACCAGTATTACTATGGCTCACAACTTACTTTGTTTCCTCCATTGTTATCTGGATGGCAGAAGGACTTTAAGATAGACATAGCTGAGATAATGTCATTGGGAGATTACTGCCTGCAACTCACTCTCCTTTCCCTGAATCCTCATGCTGCATCACTGAGTGCTTATTTATGGTATTGTGTTATTAAAACAGCAGCTCAAGCATACACAGGATGAAATTCCACCTTGTGTCAGTGCCTCCACTTTGATCTACTGAAGTGGCATGTTATTTCTGCAACTTTGACCAAGTGTGATGGACTGTAAAGCAATAGCTAAAGTCATGGTATACACTGGGTACAAGAGTCAACATTTCTTCTGCATTCTTGGCACTTGCCTCTGAAACCACATATGAAATTATTAGAACAAGGATGCAAATGTATGGACAGGTCTTGCTTCAGTCTGTACAATCACATCTCGTTAGCTTCACTACTGACTACTAGACTGGACAGCTCCTTAAATACACAGGACAATGGGATTTTTCCACCCCTCCTCCACACATTTCACAGCCAGAGCATTACGTGCAGCAGAAGCACAGAAGCCAAGCTATGGCTGTCATTTGCTGAGACACTGCAAAAATCCATTGCTGATGTAAGTACAGGCAACCCTGTTTACCCAAGCAAGAGCTGCACGTGCTCTGCACTGCTGACATTTGGGCTTTTCAGCTATGTGCCCAATTTTGCCTTAAAAACTGTTCTCAAAAGGAATTCCAAAATCAAAGTCTAGTAAGAACACTGAATGGTTACGAAGCTCATCACCTACAAAATCCAAACAACAGTGAGTAAAGAAATTGAGTGGAAGCATGGGAGCAGACCAATGGGTTGTACAGTTGCACTTTAAGCACTGTATGGATTCTAAACTGAACTGCAAATTTCCAATCACTGCTGGCATGGATGCTAGTCCTGAACGTGTCCTGTAGTGTACATGGTTTCATTTCATTTGCAGGGTACCTTAAACAAATGACAAGTGATATGGTGGGATTCCAGTCATTACAGTCTGATTTATGGGAATGCAGCAAATCTTCAGAACAAATCTCATGCTGCAACTTTTCCAGATATTCAGTCCACAGTGTCACATCTGGCTCAAAATAAATTCTGGGTTTTTTTTGTCAGTGACAGCAAGTGGTTTTAGTTAAGTACAAGTGTACACCCAAGTAAACACCCTGTGAAAAGAATATTCAGCAGGCTGTGAAATAATGATCAGCTCTGCAGTTCCCACTGGAGCATGAAAACCACTTTAAACATCCTTTAGTTTCCATAGAACAGCAGTTGTCTCCACTACACAGGCTACCAACAGCTATAACCAGTAACCTGGAAAATGCAAGGTTCTTATACAGCACCTGACCCAGAAATATCCAGACAGGGAAATCTATTCACCTTTGAAGTCCATGAGAGCAAGACATAAGAAGAAGATACATAAATCCAGACTATATTCATAGTTCAACTCAACTATAACCTTCTCCTCCAATACAGCTGACAAAGTAATCTTCAAAAGGAAAAATGTTTCTGGAAAGCTTCATAACAGAACAGACTATTTTTGAGCTACAGACAGCCAAATGTTTGATAAAAATAATTTTAAAATCATAGTAATTTTTATATTGCCTCTAAATAAGATGTCATTTAGTAAAAAGACAGGAAAACAAACCAAAATTTGCAAAGTTTCCAAAATATTATGGCAATTTTATGATACATGAATAATGTTCAGATTAAACCAAATAGGCCAAATGATGAGACTGGTTTTATACGAAGAGGCTTTTTTTTATCTCTAACACATAGAGAAAACCCAAATCATTGCATGTTTTACACAGTTAAAAGGAATTCACTGGGACTGGGTTTGGTAATTGCTCTGCTCTTTGCTGATATTTAGGGAAGTATATTTCTGCTAAAAACGCAACAGGATTATAATGATCTTTAAGATCTCTTCCAACCCAAACCATGCTATGAATATTTAAATCAAAGTTTGTAATGCTAATAGAGCAATATTTGAGGGTATTTGGATTAGTTTAACTAATTGCTAATATTAACGTTATTTACAATATTTCTGTAAATTTACAAACTGAACTTTCACTTGATGCATTTTCTTCATATTATTCGTTAACATAACATGAAATATTTATGTAGTAGAAGTTTGAGGCATTTGTCTGCATCTCTGCTTTAAAGACCTACTGAATACATGAGTGTTCCACAGTCCCTTCATCACGTTTGCTTTCTGCATTTGATTCTTAATAACTCACCTTCCATAACACTCTTCAAAAAAGCTAGGGAGTTATTAGTCACTTTAGACTCTGTTTAAATAAGTGTCAGTATTCAAATAACTGAATTTGGTAAAAGAATAAAGTTATAATCAGTAACTTATGCTCAGAAATCTCTCAAATAGCAAAGCTTTCATAGGTTGTGTACATTTAGAAAGAAGGTAGGAGAGACAGCTGTAATGTCCCAATAAAGCAGAATTTGTACTGCAATATGTATGGAAAGAAAGAAATGGAAAGAAATTTTCTTCAGCTTGTCTTCTGCAACACAACAGGCTTTGACTATTTTTGCCCTTTGAAAGAACAGCTGCATCAGAAGCCCTTCAAGAAGAGAACTGTTCAAGAGTGGATGAGATGGATTTATGCCAAAGCATTCTCTAATGATGCAGATCATTATGCATCACCAGCACAGCCCTCCACATGTGCAAAATCACAGTCACTTCAGTTATATATAGAGCAGATTGTTCTGCTGGCCTTCAGTAATAACATTATTCAGCTGCTAATAAATTTAGAGAAAAAAAAAAACCCAACAAACAAAACCAAACCCAAAACCAACCAACCAACCAAAACAACAAAACCCTCAAATTTCTGTGCAACATAGCATCAAAAATTCCAAGAAATAATGATATGTATTGCATGGGAACAGGTACAGGTTTAGTAGTAACATCAGTCTGTCTCTTACCTAAAATGAAGCTACAGATGGAGCTACATCATGGGCCCAGGCTCAGTCTCTACATAGTATGCAACCTACATTACTTGCACATGTATCTGTTACATTAGCAGTTTTCTTCAGACATTCTCCCTCATACCTGGAGAATATTGATTTATGTTTATTTGCAACCCCTTGTTAAAGTACTGCACATGTTTCTAACAAAGCCTTTGGGTTTTCTTTAAGGGCTCCTGTTGTGGCACGATTTTCTTATTGAAGCATTGGAAAATCGAGATATCTCCTCACAATAGGTGCCCCATGCCCTATGCTCCGAAGATTATATACCAGGAGCAGGGCTTGCTGTAAAACCGCACCAGAGTCTGCACGCATCCAAGTCCTGTAGGCTTTACTTTCACCCTTGTATTTCAATTCTTGTGTTTAGACAGCAGAACCTTCCTTCATAGCTATTTTGTTACATAGAAGAACTCTGTCCTGAGAGCAGAAACTAATTTATTTGATACTTAGAAAGTAAATTAGAGAAGGCATTTAGCATTATTCATAAATCTCAAGTCTACACAAGAAAGTCAGATGGATAACCTGTTAAGCCTTTACCATCCCTCTTATGAACCACAAGAAGCAAAGCAGGATGTGCAAGCTATATGCTCTCTAAATTAAAACCATATAGAGCTTTCCATACAGAAAACAGGCTGGGAGATCTTTGCTCTGTAGATACTCTTAGAGCTTCTTGACTTATTTATGAGGAGGAAAGAAACACAACTTGTACATTTACATCACGTACCTGCATGCTTTCAAGTAAGACCTAAGGGCAAAGACTTCAGTCATATAAAAAGCCCCTTATTCTTCTGTGGTTATATTTCCCAAGGTTTATTTTGTAAAATGGAGCTTCTTGAATTTTAAAGAATGGATTATGGTAGAAGTATTTTTAAAGGTCTATTTAAAATGAAAGATACAGGGCAACTAGGTATGAGCAGCCTTGTTCTGTGTAGCATATTTTCAGCTGTAGTAGGAAGCCATAAAAGAAAGAGAAAAATTAGGTACCACTATGAATCAGCCAAGTCCATTATGCTGCTTCATAGCTAGAGGTTAAAAAGCCCCACAGCAGACCTGGCAAAGTATGTATTGCTGCCTCAAGAATTAAAGCAAGGAAATAATACATAACCAGGCTGGTTTTGAACACACCCTGAAACACCTGGGACATGCAAATCACATTTCAGCTTCAGGAATACCAGAAACCACCACACAGCAGTACAAGAACAAAACTGTAACTTGAATTCTTCTGTGCTTCAGAAAAAACCTTCAGAGGCCACACTCGCCTATAATATTCCTTTTCACATTTACTTACACTCTTTTGCTATTCCTTCCCTTGTTCACTTCTAAGGAGCCTTCTATTTATTGGTCCTTTCCCTTTCATTTGCTAGCAAGTGCTCTCTCAAAAAATGCAGCAACTGATAAAAATATTCTCTCTTCACTGCCCTCTTTTCCCAATGCTTTTGAAACCTAATTAGGAGTCACAAATGAAGAAGGATTCTAAGAGGAAGTGAAAAATTGTTGCCTAACTGGTGAGGATGAGCTTCACAGTTAACCATATTTCAATTACAGTTCTATCACTAAAGTTTAACTCTCCTAAATTATTAAGTCTGTTCAAAAGTAAATCCCTGTCATAAAATCTGGATATAAGTAAAAAAGCTGATTCACACTTGGAATTCCACTATTTGGCACTGAAAATAACTTTAAAAATTGTTTAACATACATTATATTTTCACATTTTTTGAATTTCAGGTTAGATCACTAAACTTAGAGAAATTTACCTCAGCTATACTTGATTGTATTTAGTGATTTGACTGCATCCTGTTCATAAACAAAGAATTGTATGAATGACAGGTTTCTTATCCTCTATCCTAACATTAACCCCCTCTCCCCCATTATCTTGTACACAGAGAAGTACAGCTGAATCTTTACCAGATACATGAATCCACTGTCTTCCATTGATTTGGCTCATAAACAAGAGCTACAACGTTGTTTAAAAGAAAGTTGTGTTATTTCTTTCTGCAAGCCTGCAAATAAAATCTGAGTTTTAGTGGATGAGTTTTAGGAAGCCTAATGCTTACTCTTTAATTCTATCTAGTACTGTATCACCATCACAGTAGGAATTGACTTTATGCTCTCATGCACTCTCAGAAAACATGACTGTAGTACAGACAATAGCAAGAGAGAAAAGGCCATAAAGATTTTGGTCTGCATAAATTTTCTTGTACAGTGCCTATGTGCATCTGCAGCTACACATAGTAAATCAGAAGTATTATTTCCACACTGGAGAGGAGCACTTCAGAGGAATAACAGGAACCAGGAATACCTGTGTCCAGAGAAGATAAAAAGGTTAATGGCATCAACAATGACAAGAATACTTCAATTATTTTCCATTTTCCAAACACATCTGAACTTGCAGCTAGACTGTAGGCCTTAGGCGTTTCCACTTTTTCTCAATTATCTCATAGCAAATCCATGTCTTCTCTACCTGTTCGGTATGTTCGTCTTCTATTAGAAGAATCTGCTTTCTTATATAGTACAGGAGCCAGTTCAATATTAACCAGAGCAGCAAACACCATTCTTCAGTGGTCTGTCCTAACACATGGCACACCTTGCAATCTCCAACTCTTCTGGGTAGTTAGAAAGGGAATAAGAATTTACCTAAGACTAAGGGACTTTGGTGTAAGGTTTGCTTTAATTTCAAGATCTATTCCAACAGAATCTCCGCTATGGTTTTTCTCCTCAGCAGTTTCCCTATTTTACTTTGTGACATTTGGGCCAATCAGTTGCATGATACCATCCAGATGTGGCAAGAAGACAACTGCAATTACCAAATCTATGATCAAAGACCAATACTTCATTGAGTATCGTTTGCCATGTCTAGATGGGTAAGAAAGAATTTAAAAAAAAAATAAAAAAATCAAAGTGCTAAGGAAAGGCACTAAACCCAGTTACAGCTTATGACAGTGAGCTTGCAGCTACATTCTAAACATAAAGGAAATAGGTCTGTTTATCAAACTCAAAATGCAAGCCTAGTTACAGCAATACAGTGGATGGCCAGAAGCTGTTACAAATGACTGATGCTGTTTCTCAACTGTCCCTCAAGCATGAATGCTGCATTTTCTTTAGCAAACAAATGCAATTTCATTCTGCCCCCAGTATGAAGTAAGGAGTTTTTCTTTGGAAAATATTAACCCTAAATAACATCTGAACTTACCCTTCTAGCAGGCTACTAGAGGTCTAGAAATAAAAGGCAACATCAGAAAATTTTAGGAGGTGCTGAAACATTTGTTTTGAAGTTTTATTACAAAAATATATTTGCAAACATACAAAATTTTGGATGAAAAAATGCTCATTTTTAAACATTTATGCAATAACTTAATAACTGCAAACATACATAGGTGCTATAAAATCCATACCAAAAACGTTAATGATGCAGTATCTACATTTATTGACTCAGTATCATTCCTGTTCCAGTTTCCAGAAATCTTTCCTGAAGCCCCCCTTTCCCATGATCTTCAGATTAAAGGAACATGCAAATGGGTACAACTGGTGCATCCACAAAAGTGAAAAAAACCAGAAATTTATACTAAAAGCACATAATGTACATAAATCCCCTAACTAACCATATGCCCATACACTGAATAGATTAAAAATAAATACACCACCAAATCAGAGATACTGCAATTTTTCCAACTTGAAGTGAAAGGAAGATATTGCATCTTAACATTTTTGTAACATTGCCAGACAAAACTGAGCTGATACATATTGCACACACTCCTCCTGTTAAGATATGCTGTACAAAGCAACCCAAATACCTGGCAAAAAGGTGGCTGATTTGTTTAGAACAGTTGTAAAAAACCAAGAAGTTCCAAATTAAAGTTTGTTTTCAAAAACATTTCAGAAATTATATCAAGTGACTACACACGGCATAATGGGTTTCAGAAACATACCAAAAGGAAGCAATTAGAAATGCAAGCAAAAAAGAGATATATCCAGCAGCGTTTGAATATTGAGTATTTATACACAGAATTAAACATTTTATATGAAGTCAAGATGAATCATTTAAATATTTTTAACTTTACTCAAACATTCTGCAAATCTTGTTTAATTTGGAAAGATAAACTGCTTCTGAAGTAATGGCTGTTAGGCACCTTTCATATAAACTTTGCATTATTAAATAACAGCAGATAAAGTCTAACTACAAAACTCAGAATTTTGATTTTTCCTGAACAATTCAGCAGCTGTATGTTTTCGAAATTTGTCTTTTGTTAGGTTTGAGCCTTTTCAAATTTTTGTTTCCTAGTGACAATGCTAGAGACAAAACACAAGCTTAGATAATACAATGACTTTGGGGAGTATAATCGAAACTAATAATCTTTTAATTCACAGAACAGGTAAAAGCCCATTAAGACAGTCATTTCACACAACCCAAACAAAAAAACACCCCCAAAAACCCCAGCTTGAAAATGGTCACAGTTATTTCCTGTGATGACCCATGGCAACAACTTGACACGCACTGTTATCCCTACATGTGGATAACACGAATCAAGCACTTCAACAAGCTGTAATTTTAGATTTATGCAAAAACTTAAATAACAGTCCACATAAAAAAAAAAATTAAAATTTTACAGTCTAGCTGAGCTTGCGTTTTGCAATGCAACTTTTAAAGAGGTTTATCTGTTAAACCCACTGCTCTGGCACTTGCCATCAGTATCTGCAGTGTACTGGATAGCACCTCAGTTGGTTATGGTGCCTGCTGGCTACACGTTAAGAGGTTAGAACAAATGTGTGCAGGTGTTTGAGATGAACAGGTTTGTTGTAAAAATGCCTCATGACTGTGATTTCAACTGTTTCTCTTCTAATTCATTTTGAAAGCTGAAGCGGAGGGAAGTAAATCAATAATGTATTGCTAACAGTAGATTGTAAAGTAAGGATCTGCCAGCTGCTTGTGGGGGTTTGTGAACAGCTGGAAACAAGTTAAGGATATTCAAAGTGGAGTCAAACTTCTGTAACAGCACTGCTACTCCACACAGCATTACTTTTGTCAACTGTACTTGACTGAAGAACTCAAAATACAACTCCTTCCTATCATTTCTATAGATCTTTGGATATGACTGCATTTAGCAAACAGTACAAATATGCACTATCAGCTTCCAATATGTCTATTCTTACAATCTTTCATCAAACCTTCCTCTGAAGAAACTGGAAGCTGCCCATAAGAAGTGAGAGTTATGGACTTCATCTTTGCCAAACCCAGATAAAAAGCAACTCTATTTGGTTTAGGCTATCCATTTTTGTTTAGAGGAACTGCTCACTGGTGTGTCCCTTTTAGTGAAACTTTTCCTAAAAATCCCAACAAAACAAATTAACTTAGATCTCAGATCTCATTTGAGTCTCACTGTTTATGCACATACACAGTATTATAACTCTAGAATTTACGTAGGAAGCTCCTATGTTCCTTACCAAGGCAGTGTTTATATTGCTGAATTGAAATGCTACCATTAAAGCCAATATAATTCTTGATGAATGTGCATGACATTAGCATATCTCCCTGAATCTTGCACATTTTCTTAACAAAATACTACATATTTTAACTGGAAACACTGAACTCGGAGGCTGAGAAGAGCTTTTCAGAAGGCAGGTAGTGCTAAACAAAACATATCTTCCACTAAAAAGCTATGAAAAAACCCTAAAATAGATCAAATACTTAAAAATGTAAATATTTGTTGTATCTAAAACATACAGATATGTGAATGAGTCACAATTAAAGCTCAATTACTAGCTTCCAATGAAATGACCATGCACCTTGACTATGTCAACAATAACTAATCCTTACGATATATACATACACATATATGTTGTCAGGAGCCAAACAATCTTTTTCTTGATATTTCAATAGTGCTTGCGGGAGAAGAAAAAAGCTGTACATTATAACTCACTACAGATAATCTGTAGTGATTATCTGTAGTAGATCTGTACAGATTATCTGTAGAGTTTATCTCAATAAATCAAAACTTTTCTACTGGAAAAAGCATTCTTTAAAACTGCTATTGCTGGAGTCTTACTAATTACCCTTGCATGCCTTCGAGAAATAAATAGAGGCCACAAGTAAACCAACACAGCAGCATAAGAAACTATAATTAGAAATTTTCTGATTTCAAGTGGGAAAGTATCCAGTTAAATTTATATATTATTGAATAGAGAATTACTAAATCACATATATGAAGAAGTAATATTTTAATTAGAGAAACTTCAGACTATGAAGTATACACTAACAATCTGGGAAGAAGGCAACAGAAGCATACATTTGTTCCCCATCTGCATAGTTTCAATACTGCAGTTCCAACAACTGAGGAATGAAAGTCAACTATGACATGGTCCATCCTTAAGCTTAAAGGGAAACAACGTATTTCAATTGTATCAAATGCTGCTAAACGGGAAGAGGGTCTTCCAGTGGTGCTCTCCTAACTATAAATGTAAAACAAGAGAACTTCAACATGCAACAGAACCACTCCATTGCTTAAAAAAATCCCAAACCAATACAATCACTGAAGATTTTGCATATTTCAAGTTTTGCCTTTTTAAAGAAAGTGGCCTCACTCATTTGGGTATCTGTTTAATGTCAGCAATGCAGAAGCAAGTAAGATTAATGGAATATTTAAACGATGGATTTATGTGCATGAGGCTAGAGACTGTCAATGTATTGAGCTCCAAAGGCCTGCCTTCCAGATCCATTCCTTTCCCACACCTGCCAACTTCATCCCAAGGGATTTTGCTCTGCTTTTCCTCAGTCCTTCAAATTGCAACTAGGTTCCCACAACTGAATTTTGTTCCGGTGTGGTGTAGTGTACTACTTGCTGGTTTACGTAGAATTGAGTCTGTAATCCTTGGACAGTGAATACAGCTAGGAATGATAGCCAGAGCAAACATTTCTACATTCACTTAATGCTAATGAGAGCTCAAATGCAACTTAAGTCCCCTCCCCAGTTAAGAAAAAATAAAATAAATAAAAAAAAAAGAAAAAGAAAAAGGTTTGCTGGTGACTATCACAGTGAAAACCTCCATCACTTCTGAGAACATTATTTTCATAAGTATTTAAGGAATAGTCTTTCCTAACAGGTTCATATTCAAGACGTTGAAAACTAAATATTCTTTTACAAAAATATTAGTTTTATAGATGAGGCATAATAGTTTCTAAAATTGATACATTTTAAGTAGATTTAGCTTCAATTATAGCTTAATGTTGTCCGTACTCTTGGTTAGGACTTGCAAGTAGACTTCATGTATAGTGCTGAGAAAACGGGAATCATTCTGCAGGGGAAAAAAAAAAAAAAAAAGAAAACCAAACACCACATTAGAAACATTAGTTAAAAGGTGCAAAGAAAGTTTAATTTAATGCCATTTAAGAAGTGCATAAGGATTCTTTGTAGTGCTATCAGAGATAAGGGAACTAGCTGCATACTTGCACGAAAGGCAGTGCTCTTTGGACAACATAAAGACTTTTAACCACGAAGGTGGTAAGGCAGCTAAAGAGATCACCAAGCACACTGGATGCTCACCCAAGCAAACCAGGGGTCACTAGGTCAGCCTTGGCCATGTAATTTCAGTTCCTTCCAGAGTCCAAGCCTTAGTCCTAGACACAGGAAATTCCATCCTGTGTACAGGCTCTCAAATAAAGTCTGCCTGAGTGCCAGAAGTAATGTTATTTCTGTTATCAGACCAGCCTGAAAGGTATTACAGTGTGTTATCCAAGAATTCTCATGTCAAAGCATGACTGGGAAGTGAATCTGATTAAGCTATAGACAATATGTAACATTTCAAATGACAAGTTTACAAAACTAGCATCTAATCAGCTAGCCTGAAGATGTAATACTCCTTTCAGAAAGATCTGTGCAGCAAAACTAGTATCCTGCTTGGAGCGCAGTGTAAGCACTCCCATGCTGCAGGGTACACATATTCTGGTGTTCATTCAATGATCTTTAGATATAGAGAGAAGACTGGAGACAAATATTCCAATTAGCTCTCAAGTCAGTGATGTTCTTCACACTACTGGGTGAGAATCCGTGTGCCGTGTCTCTAATGAGAAGATGATTCCTGGCAGTTGAGCTCAGCTGTAAGACTTAGAAGTAAGCTAGCTGAAGTCTTTAAAGAGAACACCCCCCCCAATACACAAAAAGGTTATGCAAAAAGGAACACCACAAGTAAAACAGATAGCCCAGACAATGATGGGATCTGGCAGCTGCCGTTTTTGGTCCCAACAGCTTAATTGCTGGGAAGATACTGTTTGTAATATTTAGACTTGGGTTTTGGGTGTAAGCTCTAACATCAACATGGAGGGGGCAAGAGAATCCCGTTAACAAAGTTAAATCCGGAGTCAAAGTTTATCATTCATGGCAACTTCACCATGACACAGTGACATGAGGTCAGAATGATCTCAATACATGGCTATTTACAACATTACAGATCTAATTCACCTGAACTTTTGAGTCCCTAGAAACAGAACTAGACCTCTGCAATTTCCGTTTCAAAAGACACATACTTTGAGTAAAGATCAGGAACCGATCTAGGGAACTGGAAGCAGGAAAGCCTTCCTTGGGAAAGCAGGAACACTTACAAAGACAACAAAACCAATCCCCCAAGACCATACCAGGGTTTCTGCTAGTGCAACTTTTTCCTCACTTGTCCACAAATTCATATGGATGTGAAAGGACACATCTGATGTACAGACCTTTCCTCTCAAGTCTTCCATCTTACCACCAGAAGGAGCAAGCTGTGCTATACTGTGTACAGTGTGGAGTAATATACCCCTTCAAACAGAAAGGAACAACCTCTGTGATGTTTCAGGGCAAAAGGAGTTATTAGTGGTACAGAATTTCTCTGGACTGGCTACTGCACTCAGAACCCCATCCCTCAGAAATTGAGCTCTATAAAGACAGGACCTTTATTAGATGTACCAGTGCTTCTTGAAGCTGAGACCTAGTGAGAACAGTAGGAGGTATAGTCTGAATGTCTGTTGTTCCAAGTGTCAAAGGCGAAGAAGAATTGGCTTTATTCTCCATTTCAGTAGGTTTTGTAGCTGATTGCTGAAAAACACTGGGAGACAAGAGGATTGAAGGTGTTACTGTAGTTGTGGCTGTAACAAACTGTGGAGGTGCAACCTGTAAAAGAACAGAAAACTAATAAGCACTGTGTCCAGTATGAATGAATGCAGTTATAAAGGGTGGAGAGAAAAGCATACAGGGAACAGATTGTAGCCACTATTATTCAGTCAGATATTACAGAGTAGCTGCTCTTAATGAAGAAATAGCTACCTATGAAGATTGCTATCACTAGTAATTCTCATTTTAAAAGCTGAAGAAGTCTTAAGTCTTAAATGTTCTTGCATGCAGACTCCTTCCTCCTCATGTGGTTACTACCTCCCGGGAATTTCGAAACATGAATACACTGAATAAAAGATGAGCTTTTTGCTTTGGTAATTGAAGGAGCCTGTGGTGGTTTTGCAGGTTATTTCTCATACGAGTTTACAGAAAGTCTAGTCCTGCTTCTCACATGTCCCCTTCTGTGGTCTCAAACAGATAAACTTATAAACTGAAGTAAAGTATCTCAAAGATACTTAAAATGATTGATGAAGTCATTTGGAGTACACAAAAATATTCTAAGTACATTTTCCCATGTGGGGAGGGGGATCATGAATTTTCTGAGGACCATCTTCCCTTCTCATTCTTCCACTGGTTTGTGTGCATTTTGTTACAGATATGCACACACTGCCATTACCACATCTTCTTTTAAACATAAACTGCAAATGTATAGGAAATATTAAATTTGCATAAAGTAGACATGAATAAACAGTAGCTTGGAGCAACTCTGACATCTCCTAATAACTGCAATTATTATTCACTCAAAAGATACCAAGACTGAATGTGATACATAAAGATGTTTTATATAGAAAAGAGTTTCCCTTGGCTAAACAAAAAGCTTCAGAAGAAAAAAGCACAAGGCCATCTAAAGTTAACGTGTATGTAACAACAACAACAACAGCAGGACTACCAAACTGATTTTGTTATAGTCAAAACTGTGAAGACTTACAGCGTGGGATTTCAGCTGAAGGCAGCGTGTTTAAACCCACAAATGCAGTTTACCATATAACATGCACGTTTCTTGAAATTCCAAAATTCACATAAAATGCTTTTATTTAGGTAATTATTTACTGTGTCACAAACAGACTATATAGCTTGTCTTAGAGCAGGCCAGTAGCTACAACAGCATTTTACTTTACGCAGGACCATTTTTACTGCCTTCGGAATCACATCTGGGCATGCCGCTAACACTGGTTTTATGTAATGCAAGTTGGACAAGAATGAGGCAATTTAACAGATTTGAAAAAGGAGGGGATGGGTAAAGGAAAAGCAGAATTAAGTTACAGATGGTATCCTGAAAAGAATACATAACTACAAGATAATTAAAAACAATTCTTGAAGACTTGACTATTACTAGTTATTTTTGAACTGTTATTCAGAGGCAGTTCTAATAATGCTAAAACTGTATTTGGATCACTAAAACTTGCTATTAGGAAATTTTGCACTTAAAAATTACTTGTTATTCTTGTCTTCCTTTTTTTTTTGCTTGGTATCTTTTTCATAAAATACAAACTCTCTCAGGAAAAATGAAAGACACAGTAGGGCAGGGATTGCCTGTTATGCCTGCTCTGAGGCACTTAAGATTGGGCTAAGGCTAATAGACCCTACTGCATTAGTAGTGCTTGCTTACAAGATAATAAAACCAGTTCAGATGGTGCAAGTTAACCTGACTCGAGTCTTGCAAACTCAATGCAAGACTCAGATCAAAAATGTATTGTAATTTCTGCATTAGCAACAACAATAAGAGGCACTATCCAACAAAAAGTGTACTCATTCACAGCAGGCTACAGAAACTCCCCCTTGCTTCAGGATGGCAGCTTCCTGCTTTATAACAGCACTTTAAATATGATCAGAGGTCAATGACTATTTGAGACACCAACTGCTTACCACAGTTTCACAACTATCCCCCTTTTTTTAAGAAAACCAACAAACAATTAGCAGGAGTATTTATTCACTTACTTGACTTGCTTTAGACAAAGTTTTCGGCTGTGGAAATATTTCTGATTCCTTGCTTTGTTGTACAGGCTAAGATGAAAAGAAAGCATAATCGACGGGTTAGCATCCACAGCTCAATTTCCAGAGGTGGTTCTCTAGTTTTATGAAAGCACAGAAATGCAGATTTCAGACAGTAGATGAAATTTGTTCCATTTTGTAGAACTGATAAAATCAATGGGAAGTTGGAAAAAGATGAAAATATTTTAATTTATATTTTATACTTTCAATATTACAGCAAACCCGTAAAGCCTAACAAAACACTTCTGAAGAAACACCACTACAGTTAAAAAAACAAACATTAAAACACTGAAACTGGGAACAAAACAGATGCTAAAAAGTGAAGAGTTGAATACCTTGTAACCAGTTTGGTAAACTGCCAGGAAGGTTAAGTTCAGTATGTTTTTTCTATACTGATATAATAAACTCTACAGAAAATTAAATGCTGTTTTCTGCTAGATTTTTGCTAGAAGTATTTACAGCTTTGCAAACAGCATCCAGATATTTCGTTAGTCAGATTTCAAGACTATAGTATAATAAAATTCAAATATTACAGAATACTAGAAAACACAATAGAAGTCACATAGATCAGGTACTTTTAATTTCTGTTGCATTCTTCAAAGGACTTGTTATAGCTGTATGGAATACCTCTTGGAAACACAGAACTGGAAAAAACCCTTTGCAACAGAGTTCTTAGCTTACTTGAACTGCAATGAAAAACACTCAGGGAATTGATAAGCCTTAATGGCAAAAATAAAGTTAGCTTTATGAAGTGGTAACAACCACAAGATCAATTCTTAAAGTCTTAAGAGTTAAGAAGAGTTACAAAGTCTTGCTAGTTTGATAGTATATTTGGACTATGAAAACTTTTGTCTAATGAAAATACGTGCATACAGTGGACATGTTGGAAGGAAAACAAGGGTGTAGAACTAGCATACAAAGCAATAATTTCAAGGCTATCCAGCAGATGTTGAATAATCACAGTCAGGGACAGTCATGAATAAACCCAGCTCGTTTTTCTAAATGCTCAAAGATGTCACAATCTTCAGTCAAATCTGTACCAAGGTTTAGTACTACACAAAAGAAAAATACTGCTCAGAACATACAGTTCAATACTAGATCAGGACAGCTGCTCAGTTTGTACTTCTGCAATTTGTACTCCCTCTGAAAAATCAATCAGTTCACACATCTCAAAAAGGTGATCTCTAGTAAAATAATCCTGGCACTTACCAGTAACAGCTACCTTGAAAAATGTCAGGAACAGCAATAGATTAGAAATAAGGTAATTAGAAAGCACAATAAACACACACCCATTTCTTAAACATTAGATCAGTGATAACCCCCTTTTCTGAGGACACAAAAGCAATAATTTTAAATACAAGGTATTCTAAAATAATGCTTAGGCCAAGTTACAGGCTGAAGAGCTGAACTTTTAATTGGCTCTCTGTTATGAGGAAGTCATCGCCATACTAATAGCAAACGCAGCAGCTGACCCAGACATGGCTACCAAAGACCTTGTTAAAACCAAAAACAAGCACTAGATAGTGACAAACCCAAGAACATTCATGCAGATACAGTTGTAAGTAGTTTCGTTTGGTGTGTTTTATTCCTGCATTATCACTGTACCCAAGATGCAAGAAGACATGATCAAACACTGGCTTAGACTCTATGAACACCAATAAAATAAAATATTAATGCAACAAAGCACTACAGAAAGTTACTCCCTTTGGAGAAAAAAACAAATCCAATAACCCAAACTCAATGTCCTTACTATTGAGGTAGCCAATCATACAGCACAACAACACTAACTGATCAGAAATAATTTATAACACAAAGCCACAGGCATTAACCTGTCAGGTTAGCAGTGACATTTTCACTTAGTCTCCCAAAACAAACATATTGCTTTGGCAGATATTAAGGCATAGACAATAGATTCTTCTCCAAGAAATAAAGTTTAAGAGGTCCTTTGTAAGTGATGCTAGGATACAGTAAACCAAGGTTATCAATTAAGACAAAATAAATTGGTTTATGATCTATTTTACTAAATAACCAACAGTATCTCAGTGCAGCCCACAGGTATCCCTAGGAGAAGGGGGTAAAAATTGAAGGAGTACAAAACATCCAAAGCAAAATAACCAGAAACAGGAAATTGTTAATTTGTACCTTCAAAA
This sequence comes from Nestor notabilis, assembly GCF_000696875.1. Taxonomy (NCBI): domain Eukaryota; kingdom Metazoa; phylum Chordata; class Aves; order Psittaciformes; family Psittacidae; genus Nestor; species Nestor notabilis. Next base: position 27,194 of record NW_009915470.1, on the reverse strand, counting down.
AAAGGTACAGGCCACACGTCCAGAACATCAACTCTCCTAACACTGATCAGTCTGTAACCTTCTGTCCCTTCTCTGATCATCAGTTCTTAGCAGCATTTTTCTGTCACAATTACAGATGAATTCTTTAGGACTTATACATCCCCTAACAGCATTAGCTTGAAAAGCCTCCTCCTCTACAGGCAGGTCTGTCACTGATAGCAGATGCTTATGATCTAAAACTAATGGAATTGGATTTCCAAGTTAGCATTTAATCAATATCCCACAGCGGATGTCCATAATTATTTTTAAAAGGTTAATATATAACAGCACATTTTCCAAGAGAAAAATACACATAGCCTAAGAACAGTCTAAAGCTTTGAAAAAAATACACATAGCCTAAGCACAGTTTAAAGATTTGAAAAAATACACATAGCCTAAGCACAGTCTAAAGCTTTATGGATATAAAAGCCCACAGAATACCTGAAGGGGAGAGGTTATCTTGCTGTTCAAGGTTGATGGCTTACTGTGAGATTCTTTGAAGCTCTCTGGTGTTGCAAGTTGGCCAACCGAGGCAGCGATGTTTGGCGTTAAGGAAGTCTTAGTGAGAGACTGCTGTTGCATTTGGTCATGCTGTGGGGTCAACCTGAGTTTCTGGAGAAGATCAACACTTGTATGGGATGTATTTGAGACAGTTCCTGTATTTGCTGATGTCAAGGGTGCTGTAAGCTGACTTTGGCCAGCCATTAGATTTTGTGGACCGTGGTTCACTTCAGATGGCGGCTGATTCACTAGTGGGGATATCTGCTTGGCAGCTTGCTGCATAACTTGCATTATGCTGTTGCTTGCTTTGAGGCCAGGAAGCATCTGAGCAGGAGCAGCTTCCATTGTTGAAGCTGAATTAAGAATAGGGCTTAAACGAACTGAATAGCTTGAAACATTTTTTACATCAGGCTGGGAAACTGGAGGTATCAGCATAGGTGTTAAACATTCTTGCTGATTCAAAGGATTGGCACTGGTTTTAACGTTTGGACTTTCAGATTTCCCTAGTGATTGTTGTATTACTGCTGACTGATCAAAGGAAAAAGGCAAGAGCAAATTGTGCTGCTCTCTGGCAGAGGCATCAGTCTGCAACTTGTCCATTCTCTCAGGATTGGGATACGGAGCTACTGGTTGTTCCTTTGATACAGAGGTTCCAAACAGTTCCTCCAAAGTCAGATGCTTTTGCCTTGGCTAGAAAGAGAAAAGGAAGTTTTCAGTTTAGAAACATACATACCACTGTGCATCTCACACTGTTGCAATTTCAATAAAACTATAAAAGACAAGTAGGTCAAATGCATTTAAAATATAGTTTGGCTACCAAGTGTGTTCTATTTGCATGGATTTTAAAATCCATTTAATTTACATGGAATATCCTGTCTATGTAAAGTTTTTCTCTACAGCCCTCTATGGATGCACTGTGTACTAGTAGTAAAGAAAGGCAAAGGCTATGGATTCTGTCATTAAGATGGCATCCACCACCATCAATCCTTGGGGGCCAGTGTGGGAGAAGAACATATACGTTCAACAAAATCCACATAGAATTTATACACTTGGAAATAACTGAATGGCCTAAAAGATGGCAAGGGAACAGAGAAACCTGAAGGCACACAGCTCATCTAGCAATACATGCCTTGGCAGTTCTTCTCACCATTTTCATTAACAAGGCAACAGATGTTGCACTAGGTAAAAGTATGTGTATTGACCTGAGCACATGTATATGTATCTCCTTGAAAAGTGTGTATATATATACACACATTGTAACATCTAACAGTCCTTCAGTATGTCCCAAAAATACACATCTAGCCTACACCACTGACGTTGTTAAAAAAAAATAATCTAATTTTAAGGATATAATCTTCTTAATATTTTGCTGAGAATATTTTAACATGTGTTTCACTAAAGAGAAAAAGAACAGCTATTAACACCCTTCACCTCAAAGTTTTCCTTTATTTTTCCTTTTTTTTTTTTTTTTTTTTTAAAGGTTGCACAGGACCAGAAGTTATGTAAAACAGCTGGACTAAAATACAACATTCTGTTCAGAAGACTGAATGGCCTGCAGCACAATTCCAGGGCATTCTGATGGTATGTCTAAACAAAGATGCTATTTTACAATGACAGCTACTGCACCATGACATTGCTATGCTAGCTCTAATTTTACTAGATAAGAGCAGTGAAGGTATGGCAGTACAGGTTGCATGCAAGTAGCTTAACAAAAAAACCTTGAGCTTGAAATGACATTGACTTTTGCTCAGGTTACTAATCTATACTGTCATTGCTGTTACTCATTTTTAGCTAGCCTAAAGTCAGGCCAATTTCATTTTGCAGCTGCGACATTCTGCAGTTTATAATCCTTGTTAATGATGTTAGGATTCTTCCTAGAAAGTTGCTCTTACTTTTCTTCACTGATCTTAATGTTCTGGAGACCTGTCCTTCAACTGCAAGGATTCCATTAAGAGAAAAATCACTATTCCATCTCATCTGAAACTGAGCTTTTCACTTCAGTATGATAAATCAACTATCTTTCCTTTATCACAAGATACAAGAGTCAAGTAATAAAAAGAAATGTCTACCATTCTCTGATCCAAGTCAGACTAACCCCTTATGTGGATACAGTCTCAAACGTGGAATTGATTTCAAGCCTGAAGTATAAAAATACAACTCTTTTGCCTGCCCCATCTTTAGCTGGGGTATATGCCGAGTGCATCATCAGCTCAGTGTGTTATGAAGACCCTTTCAGCAAGTGCTGCAAAAAGGCAACACAATTGATTTACTTGATAGGAACAGAGTGCTGCTCAGAGGGCTTCTCCAGAAATCATTTCAGATACATTGAAACACAAATTAACAGTCAGAACTGGCACTTCGTGATGTTCCGTTTCAGTTCTGCTGATCACCGGCACAAAAAGATTTAATGATACAAGCAATTTTCACTTTGAACTGCCAAGATAAAAACCTTGAACTTCAGATTATCACAGAAGAGGTATTTATTTTTCATTTGCACATCCGTGACATCTTCAGCATGAGATGAAGTTAGTCATTCAACATGCAAGTGGGACGTTTTGGGGGGGTTTGGGAATATCACAGTATTTATCTATGAACACTAGTTTTTCATTTCACTGGTCACCTGCTTCAATTAGATGAAAAATGTATTTTCACAGTTATCCTGTAACAGTAGTCCTCCAGTTGTCCATGTTATTAAAAATGTGATTAAGATCAAACACATTTAATATATTTGAACCCAGTTAACTAGCTTTAGAAAGTTACCAGTTATGTTACCAACTAAATTTTACAGATATCTCTGCAGCTATTATTTTAAATAGGTCAACAGAATTAAAAATATTCCATTATACCTGTTCTATAAATTTACTATTTCCCTTTTAACTACCTGAGAGCAATTTATTAGAATCTTATCTTTCCAGTCTTTCCTTTATTAGTTATTTGATTTCTGTTCTGCAACTCCATGTGCTGTTAGGTGAGGCACTTCAGCTGATTGCTTTCTGTCTACATGGAGCAACCCAAAAGAAAATATCTTTTAAAGCAAAGCCTCAGGTGACCCTCGTGCTGGTCTCCAGAGCAGGCGTGCAGCAAGCTGAGCTAGGTGCCAGGGCTCAGTCTGTCACTTACACTGATCCAAGAGCAGAGGTGCTACTGAGAGAGTAGAGGGGACTGTGAGAGCAAATAATCCCAGCAAACTCCCCACCCCACATTTTAATCCATTAACTGTTA
>NW_009915470.1:0-23422 GCF_000696875.1 Nestor notabilis | reverse complement strand
CTAAAACAGATTCCTGCTGCTCATACCCTCACCATAACCCGTGCTAGAAATTATTACTACTACAACGTATTTTGTTTACAAGTACTAAATGTGAAGTTGCACACATTTTCATAGGGCATTTTTCAGACATTTTTGTGTTACTGCATCAGAAACACAACAGTAAACTATGACACGCCTTGCAGCTTACCGAAGATAAGTATTTGCTGAGAACCACTACTGACCTGTCCGTGCCCACTGGGTGTCGCTGTAGGCAGGGCCAAGATACTCGGGCGTTACAGGGAATTTGGTTATTGTGTAAGTTACTTTTTTTCTCCTAAATTTATCTCTAAGAATTCTTGTATGAAGCTACAGCTGCCCTGTGCAGAAATGCTTACTATAAAATGGAGCCAGATACTGAACTACTGCAGCCACTCCAGCAATGACAGGGTATTTTGTAACAAGTTTCCCATGGTTGATAAACAATATTTACATGAAGCAGAGGTTTTTTTCACTAACATTTTTACTGTGGCTTAAACTTCAATTACAGTAGTAACACCAACCTTTAAAATTTATAGATATTTGGATACATGCTGATTCAATGTTTTATCTAACGCTCACCTGAAACAGATCTCAACACCTGTATTACTTCAATTTGAGCAACATCCCTCCCAAACAACACTCAAATTCATTTATTTCCACCCCCAGAGTATTTCCCTTCCGGCAGAGGAAGGAATATACTGTCAGAAAGTTCTTAACATGGGAAAAAGCCCTCCAAACACCACTACTGCCCTGCCACTAACAAAACAAAAAGCTCCAAAGCAAAGCAACACACACTTTTTCCACGATCTAATTGTGAAGGAATCGGCCAAGCCAACTGATTCCACTACCAAACAGTCATACAAGCAGAGGTTCAATACAAGCTACAGAAGTATGGGAGAAGACAGATAAACACACCTGCAGTTACACTAATGAGAATTCAGTGCTGCCATGACTGAAGCCATTTCTTGGTTAACAATTCACTGTTGATTTAACAGGACTACAGCTTTGAAGGCAGCACGGACAAACCTTAAGTAAAGGTCTTGGATGTGAGAAAACAGTGAACACAGTTCATATGTGAAAGACTGCAACTGATGCCATGCTCAGTTCAATAATGTGGCAGAGAGAATTTTTTCTTGCCTCCTGGCTCTGCAAGTGATCCTTCACATTACCATCGACTGACTTCTTCCAGAATCCAAGTTAGCCCATTTAAACATACTCGGATATTCACAGTAATGTGGACAGAACCTCTTATTTTTAAATGCTAGCTCAAAGACAGAATTCAGGATACTAAAAGTCCCCAAACACATTAGTTTATTTAAGGTGATAATACAGTCAGCAGACAACACTGCAAGCATGCCAAGAAATAAATACTTTGATTCCAAAGCAAACAACTAAATTTAAAAAAAAAAAAAAAAAAAAAAAAAAAAAAAAGAAAAAAGAAAGCACCTTTTTACAGTTGGATGGCACATACCTGCTCTTGCACTTGTAATGAAGTTTTCTGTTCTGAAGGCTCTGTGCTTTCTGCCTTTGGAGGATTTGCATTTTGTTGCGTTCCAGAACTTGATATAATACTTAAATCATTATTCTGATTCTGCAGGTAAAAATAAAAAAATAAAAAAAAAGGAAAAATATTGACAGAAATAGATGACTTTAAGTACACATTTACCCACTACTTCAATCCTGTTCAGATGGCACTTGTAAATACAGAAATCAGTACTATGTACATTGTCTGTAAGACATTGTGGAATTCATGAATTTTAGGAAACAAAAAAATCATACAAAGACATCCACCATTTAGTATGTAGTCATAAAGCTTTTACTTTTTATTATAAAAGGAAAAAATTAAGAACTGGCTTCATACTTTCTTTGCCAAGAAGGAAAATGATATAAAAAAGGCAGGCTTTTCTACATCCTGTATCTGTAATAGCTGCTAATGAGGAAGTTTCCTACACTTCATTAATTTAAGAACCCCAACTAGAAACAGCTTAAAAAAAAAATCCTGTCAGAAATCATCCTGAATGGCTGGGAAAAGAGCCTGTCACCAACTTATTTCCACCAGCTGTACTTAACCACATACATGTATTTTCAGAAGGTGCTAATTTGGTTTTCTGTGAACAAGGTGAAACCAGACAAGAGCTACATTATAACAGACAGGATGTTTACAGATCGAGTTGACTTTCATCTTTAATAAATACACACATAAACAAGCGCAGAAGTTGTATTATCATTTGAATCACCAGTGAAAACACCCAAACTGTAGAACTGTCAAGCTCTCAGTAAGCAAACTAAAGCTGAACATTAGCATAAGACACCATGATTGTTCTGGTTGCTTACAGTAACAAAATATGGTTAAACATTTACCAACAAGTTAAAAACCAAACTGAGCTTTATTTTCAGTTTCTAAATGAAAGCAAATAAATTAAAAATTCAAGACTATATGTTGTGATTTAGGGACAGGGATGAGAAGCAACTTCTCCATCTTTCTGTCTTTTAGTCACTGACTTGAAGGTCAAAGCCCTTTGTGCCTGAACTGTTGGATGCCTTGTGGTTACCAGAAGAAAAAAAAAAAACACAAACCCAAAAAACAAACAAAGCAGTTTTCTTTTCACTAGTGGATAAGCTGCAGTATGTTTCTGTGCTCATACTGAAACACATCCACAAAACACCACACTATAAAAAGCATCCATTCACCTCATTTAAAAAAAAAAAAAAATAAATAAAACTCAGCATTCATTCATTTTCACATATGGACTTGAAGTAGTGAGTACTTGAAGGATTAAACTGATTTGGAATCCTAGATTAAATCACTCAGACCTTCATAAATCTCTTTTTCACTCTCTCTGCCCCTTTCTCATGCTGACACTCTGCCAATCTCATGTGGGCTGCACACAAGGATTACGGTATGATCCATCTGGAATGTACCAGGCAGATAAATACTTTCTACTCCTAAATACAAATTCATGCATAATTACTGACTGCCATAAAATAATAATAAAAACATTAAGGCAGAAAAGGTCTCTCAAAGCCATCTTCAAAGCAAGTTGGTTACTTAACATTCACATACTTTAGCTACAAGGAATTTCAAGATTAACATGCCAGACATTTGTTGCTAAAGCTGAGGTGATCAACGGAGCATTCCTCCAAAGAAGTTTGCTTGAAATGTGACCAACATTGTCCAATTCTGTTTATCTGGCAACTTCTACGTAACTACAGTCATAGGCCATGGCATTAAGTTGGAACAGATTCAGTTTACACAAAAAGGAAATTAAGTAATTATTCTAGTTTCACTAATGTTCTAAAGCATCAAGAAACAAACACACCCACCAACAAATGCAGACCAAGACACAACCCCTCCAATTATACAGCAGCTCTACTGTAGTCCATGACCTGCAGATTTCCCTATTGTATTACAGGCACCACAGACATTGGCTGATCACCACAAAATCTGTATACCATTGCCTGTTTATCAGTATTTTGTCTACAGAGATTCAGCCATGATACTTAGGAACTATGTTTCTAGCAAAAGCTTTTCAGTACTCACATGGAAAAGATCTGAAAATTAGGAGAGGAGAAGCAGGAGTAGCTGAAGTCATTTTTAAGAGCCGTCTGTTGGAAACATGTATTATCTAATACTGAAAGGACAAACAGGGAGGAAGGCTTCATCATAACCTAAGAGGGCACTACCAAACAGGGAGTTCCTGTGATGTGTGGTTTTTTTCTTCCCCAAAAGCCTTCAATTACTTCAAACCCATCACAGTTGATACAACACTGAAAGATGAGTCATTCAGGTTTTGATACTTCCTCCTGTGCCCTTACAAAAGCCAATACTTCCACAATGCTGGCCTTTGTACAAAGACACCTTCTCCCTGAACAGCACTGATGCTCAGAGTCGGAAGCATTCTTTTCTCCCTTTTTTTTTTTTTTTAATCTGTATTTAAAGCACTGAACAAACACATCATTGATTTTCAGAAACTGCTGTCTAGCCCGGGTCACATACATTGTATGGTTTGTCACATTTACCTGCCCTCAACTTACATCAGAAAGTGACAAGTTAAATCGGTTCATACAAGGCTTAATCCACACATTTCTTCTTTTCTCCTGTAACAATCTAGGATCCTACAAAGACCCAAACCTCAAGTACTCAAAGGAACTCTGCTGCACAAGTGACATCTGGAAGGAATCAAGCACTATACTCATGTGCCAACTCTTCTCCCACCAGTACAGCCACAAAACCCCATGCCACAGCTCTGCAATGTCATACATTATTCTGCCATTGCACATTCTTGTATTATTGTACTTGGGGAGAGGCATGATCAGAATCCTTGTTTCCTCTTTTGGTCTCCCGCATATTACCCTTATATTTGCCCTGGATGTATGAATTTGGTCCTTAAGACTACATACAGTAGCTCTTTCCTAAGAGAACTAATAATCTCCATTACGTAAATCTATGAATTTAGCACTGACAAAAGGTACCAGACTCATCCTTCTGAAGTCAATTAATTCATTAAAACAACAGACAGAGAGGAGAGAAATAGTCAACTGGGGAACAGAAGGATAGCAGAATAGTATTGTTATACTTCATGTACAGCTATTAAAAATATGCTTCCCAAAGTCTACAAATATACTGAATGACTGCATCTCTGATCTCTAATACTAGAAGATGTCTTTTGAGACTAAGAAGAGAGAGACATTGCTGGGTACAATTTTTATTTTCTAATCCCAGAAACAAAATTTGGATCACATGATGAGCATTCAACCTATCTTGCCTGAAATCAGAGACTGTTTCCTAGTATAGTGTACTTGAAGAAGGGAACAAGACATCTATCTGAAACAAGGCTACTGAAACAAGGGCAGAAAATGCCTGCTCTCTAAACAAAACACAGCTGATATGTTAAAAACTAGTTTCCAGATAGGCTTAATAATTCATACAACATGTAAATCCCACACTGTTTTAAAACATGAATTTTTCCCCACACCATCCCTTCTCTCTAAGTCATTCTACGTCTGTGCTTGTATCACAGGCAGGGGATAGTTCACAAAGTTTCTGGGCTTCTGTTATATTATTCAACATGCCAAAACATTTTAGTGTGCAGCTCAATGAATGATCTCGATTATGGCATGAATCACAGTGTATCTCCTCCAGTGACTTTCAGTATGCAAGAAAAAAAAATGAGAACCCAAGTTGTCAGCCAATATAAGAAACATTTAAAATAAGGAATTTCAAGATGACGAAAGCAGAGGTGGTCAGTGGTACTGAACATCTGCCGTGTAACAGATACCTATTCTTTCATGTTTTCTTTAACAAAAAACTCACAAAACGAGACAGTAGATGAGTACTGAGATGAAGCAGCCCCCACAGCTGTTTTCAAAAAGCATTTTGTTGGGTCTGCATCTCCAGGTATCCATTTTTAAAACTGTATTCCCCCCCTCCCCAAAACAGGGCAATTCAAACATCACAATATACAGGCTCATTAAATTAGAGATAAGGTGCATTACTTTGCAATCTCAGGTAAGAGTGTGTTGCATTGGACAAGAGAGATTTATTCTCTATCATCTCTCTCTCAGAAATCACAGGGAATACTACTACAGTGGACTCCATGTGACATCCTAAGCCCCTTATTCTGAAGCAGAAGTAGTATTTTTAGTTGTTTATAAGGTTAGAGGAAAACAAAGAAAAGGGAAGAAAATATTTCCTTACTCTTTCATATTCATCCTTGGCTTTACTAAGCATTTCCAGGATGTCAATGGGCTTGTTTTCACTGCAGCCATTGGTTCTGGTAGGACTTTTTCTGTCCTGGGAAACTTGCTGTGATCTCTGAGCTTCTTGTTCTACCACTCTGTAACGGGAAAGAAGAAACAGGGTTTAAGAATTTTATCTAGAATTAAAATCTTGCAAAAAACAGTAAAGAAAAATGTACTCCCAGCATATTAACACATTTTGTTCTGCCTGAGTAAAAGCCTAACACATAGCTGTCCAAAGTTACACAGGCTTTCATTTGCTAAAAGGTTTATACAAGTCAAGTTGTCAAGTGGTCTGTACAATTTATCTCCAATGCAGACAGCACTGGTCTCTCACACAGTCTGCCTACAGTAAATACTACTTCTGTGAAACTGTCATGTTTAGACGTTTTCACAATAAAATATGTGGACATCCAAGCACGCAATATACAAACAGCACATGTATTATACCACAGACTTACTTCCTAACCTTTTTTCCCATATTTAGCCAAAGTGCAGCCATGTTATTCAACAAAATCAATTACAACACAGTTCTGATTCAGGATGAGGCCTACCATTACACAACACCACGAAGACAGTGGGAAAGAAGAGATCTGGCTCACACCAGATGCCTCTGGAGTCAGCCTGCAAGGAGGCTTACAGCAAATCACCTTACTCCCCCACTTAAGGCTCTGGGAAGAATGACAAACCATTTTCTTCTTTAGCTGTTGTCATTCCAATTACCTGCAGGTCTATAACACATACTTCCCCCTGGCCTTTGGTGCCTACAGTTCATTCACCATTTCTCCACCCCCACCTGTCTCAAGTATCAAAACCTTTCAGTTTAAAAGATGGTTAAGGCATGCAAGAAGAAAATGTATACCTGGTATGTTCCCCTAATAAAAGTACAGGCAGCATATACTTCTACTCCTAATCCACTTGCAATTCACAAGATATACACGGCTGTGCAATGCGCTAAAGCTTATCCTCTTGAAATAAACACACACCAGCCTGTAATCCCTTCTTTTTTAAGCCTGCATTAATGAAATATGTTAAGAAAAAACAAGCACTGTAAACAGGGCAGAGCTCTGGAGCTGGCATGGCACTTGTGACCTCTCAAGCTGTGGAACTAATGGCTGATGGGGGAGCCAAAAAGTGCCATCATAACAATCACAGAAAGTGCCAATCATTCCAGCCTCCGGTTTCTTTGGGTCAGTTCGGATTCAGAACAAACTGTAGACTTTAGAGACTGCAATTAGATATTCATATGCACCTCTATGTTGCCATTTCTGGGCAAAAAAATAGTTCAAGTTTTGGAAGTTTCTTTCCAGTTTTCCAGCAACCAAACCTCCTCACGTCACTAGAGTTTAGCTGTGTTTATTTGAAGAAGGGTTGGATTTAGCTTTTAATAATTCAACATTGCTTTCAAAATTACTTTGAAAATTTTAAATCATACCAGCTGCTTATTTAACCAGCTTCTCACTATTATACAGCTTTTTCTGTCTGTAAGCAAGCATTCACCTGCAAATGGTAACTTGGAACAGGGAGGCCAGTCTACACTGTCTGACAATTTTTAAGAACTGCAGTATGTGCTCATTTGGATGAAGCAGCTCAATACTGTACAAATGTTTCTATGGTGACACCCTGAGAGAACATTTTGTTCCAGCACCCCACGCCATCACACAACCCTGACTTAGGACCTGTCTAAACTCAACTCCAAACTAGGGGTGAGAAAGGGCAAGGTAAGAGAATACCAGAATACTTTGCTGAGATTTTAAGTGTCAACATAATTGTATCAGAAAAATAAATAGTTAAAGGGAAATTTCTTTTTTTAATAATGAATTACCCTCTCATGCAGGTAAGTGTCTAATAGCTCTTCCTCCATCTTCTGTCTTGTGCAGGTTACAGTCAGATGGTGGTGATGGGGCAAATGTAAAACACTATACCCCCAAAACTCCCTGCAATACTGTCCCACTTTTAGCTTGCTGCCTGTATCTCAGAAGCCAGTTTGGGTCTGACTGTTGAAACAGGGTAAAACAAGCCTGTAGACTAACCTATAAATAACCCCCCCCTTGAATTTATATGTCAGAATGCAATAGTTTCACAAAGATTTGAAAACTCTAGTTTCTGTCCTACTGCATCTAGAAAGCTCATCCCTCAAACATCAACTGGACCCAAACTAAGTCCTTTGGAATTCAGGAGTTTGATGACTCCCATTATATGGTGGGGGTTTTTTTTATTTCAGAAAATTCTAGATTTTTTTTTTAAAAAGGAAAAATTTCTGTACACTGTAAGCCTTTGCTGAGGAAGAATTTAACTAATGCAAATCTGTACATTGAGCATGCTCTCTACGCAATCCAGGATTAAATCTTTTTTCAAGCAAGGCCTGCTGTTTCCTTCCATTATATTAGGCAGTGGAAGAGGCACACATTCCTCCAGGGATAGTTGCTGCTGTGACAGTTTGCGTAAGAATATCTGCAGTTACAGCATCGAAAATATACCTGGCACAACCTCACTGGAGGGACTGGGGTGGGCAGAGCGGGGAGAGAGAGAGAAAGAGAGAGAGTACGTGAGAAGTGAAGTCTGTGATTGCAAAGCCTACAAACACTAACTTACTTTTGAAAGATAAGCCACCAAAATATAAATGGATGGTCTGCAATCTTGTTAATTCAGTCTGGCACAATAAGGTCAAGTTAAACCCCAGGAAACAGAGTACAAATCTCCTTGAAGCCTTATATGGATGTGTTTCTGAAGCTCAGAGGTATAATAAAGGCAGTACTCTTTCCTACCAATAATAAACCCCCCACCTAAACAATAGGGTAAAAATCTAATTTCCACCCAAGACAAAACTATGGAACAAAATTAATGCTCTTGGAAGACAATGTAAATATTTATTTCAAAACGTACTGATCTAAGCCTGATGGAGCCTGCTACCATGTGCTGAAATGCAACTTTCCTTCTCTAAGATTCAGTTTTATTCAACTAAGTTAAAAAGTATATTTTAAGTTTTCTTAAATACGTCTTTCATCCCAGGATGAAGTAATTCCTGCAATTTCAGCCTCCCTCGCATAGAGAAGCACACAAAAGTATCAGCATTTTTACCTTTTTTCTGACTGCCTCTACACATCTTGGGGGAGAGAAAGCTTGATGTTTGTGGAAATAGATGTCAGCAAAATAGTATCAATCCACTTTTCAGCAAGTTTCTAACAGCAGCCTCAGAAGTGCAGCTTTCCCATCCTACAGTTATGTGCAACTAGAATGCCTTCATTTCGTTTTCCCCAATATGAACCTTTAGATACTCAAAAGCTGTAACATGTGTGGTACCAAACGAAGCGGGATTTCATTCTACAGCGCTCATACAACAAATACAAGGAAATAGACCTACTCTAAATAGCTGTCTTAGTACAGAAATAGCCTCTGCCAATACTTTTGTTACCCCAAAACCAATACACAACTTTAAAGGAAAAAAAAAATACAAGTATTGAAACATTCAGTGATCCAATAATGAAGATGACTTTATGAAAGAAGAAACCACTCAGATAATCAAAGAATTACTACTAGCACTTACACTAGCTAAGGTCACTTAATACTCTTTTCTGACCAAGTTAATAGCAGCAAAGACAAAAAAAAAAAAATCATACTAAAGTGAGGTCCTAGCCAGCTCAACAAAATTTAACTGTCTGTATTGGTCAATACCTAGTGAACACATTTGATTTCTCTAGATCCACTTGCATTAAGTTTGAAGTAACAAAGCTCAATACATGTTCCCCAAAGTCTGCTTGACACACTAGCTCTAATTTCAGTTTCAAAGATACTTGTAATCCAGAGTCATTCCAACACCCACCATAAAAAGTTCCAAGATGTGAAAAATGTGTTTCAGCTTTTTGACCTTCCAAAATAATTTGTAATCTCATAAACTTTCTAGGGTGCTGAGATGCTACAGTCACAAGAGCATGTAAGTATCTGCACCATCAACAGGGGTGAATCAGTAACACTAGCTCTGGCACTTCTGTGTGTCAAGAAAGCTGCAACACAGGTATTAGAAACCCAAGAAAAGGCAGTAGTTTGCAAAGCAGATAACAATAAAGTTTAGATTATTCACAGACTGACTTTAAATGACCCTGCTGTGTCATTAACCAGCAAAGAGGTTAGATGTGCTTTATGGACTGGGATGCCATGGCTAGACTGGTCTGTTATCTGATTACACTTTTAAAGATCCCTGAAGTACTTCTAGTTCACGATTCAAGCTATAGGGACTAGGTTTAATAGCAAATTAACTCAAGTTTTGCTATATGACACTTCCATCTGCACTGTAGCTGTACATGACAGAGCAAGAACATGGTAGAGTTCAAAGAGCTCAGCTTTCTCTCCCACTTCAAACATTAATTGTTGTCTTAAAAGGTGCATTAAAATAAGAAAGCCATGACCATCTGATGCTCTGCTTATACAAAGGAGAGGCAACAGCCATTTTCTTTGTTTTGGTAACAATTTCCAACAGTCAGTTTCACACAACTGTTGTCAATTAACCCTTGGAAAAGCCAAATAAGAGCAAGAAGTTCAATGCAGCTGTGAGAGGAGGAGCAAGAAGTGGGAAACAGGAACTGTATAGACTTATAACGATGAGAGAAAAGAAAACCAAGAATTTAGAAAGATCTTTATATCATATATCAAAATCCATAATTTGTGTTGTTTTACATGGCTTCTGTGGGGAAAAAAACCCAAAATAACCCAAAGCAAAAACCCCAGACCAGGAAATTAGAATTCTGAGTAAGTATATGGAAACTAGTCAAAGTGTTGGCCGGTCTTCAAGTTTTGTCTGTCTTCAGGATGTCCCAACTTGCAAGACACAACATGCTGATTGAGGCATGCAATAGAAAAGAAAGTTCAGGGAAGTGAAAAGGAAAGTTCACGAAAGATAGCGAAGAAAAGCACAGGAGAGAATAAGGAACGACAAGATATCCCTCTAGAGTACGTTTGCATTTTGCATCTTTTGTAGTGTAAACTATCCTATCAAACAATCCAAGCTCCTTCCTTTTGTAAGGACACTGAAGATTTGCTGAAGTTAATTCTCATCCTTTTCTATTAGTAAAACATCTTGGCTTAATCTGCAAGCAGCTCCCCTGAAGGAACAGAAAAGTGCAAGAACAGCCTTCAGTCACAGCGTTTCAAAGACTTTATGCCACATCATCAACTCAACCAGTTCCAGCCTCCTTTGACATCTGTTGTTCTTCAGGTTGAAACCCTCCAGCTGTGCAACCATCAACAGTAAAGGGACACTAACTACACTGCTGCAGCAACAGCAGCTTCAACAAACTAGCAAACCCAAGTTAATGCAAATACAGTCTCTTAAAGTTTGAGACCATTTCAGAATTTTTCCTGCTGCATGACATCTCTAGGAGCCCTCTGAACTACAAACCAAGAATAAGTGACATGGCAGCTTCATGAACCAACTTTATCCCCAGAGGAGAAGAAAAAAAAAAAAAAATAAAAATGGAAGGGGTGGGGGGAAAAAAAGAGGGGAAAAAAGAGAGGGGAAAAAAGGAATAATAATAATAAAACAAACAATCCAGAAATTACCAACAAGCTCCTATCATTTCATAGTTTTCCTTGTACTCCCAACGTTGCTTTAATTCTGTAAGATTCCACCTACTTCTCCCACTAGTCTCCAACCCTTCATTTCAGTCAGAAATAATAACTAAGCCTTAAAAGCAAAACACTCCACAAATCCAAACAAAAGCAAGCCCACCACCAAACAGACCACAAAACTAACCAAAAAAACATGGCCATCATTTATTGGCCTGCAGAGGTTCTTTTGCCAGCATCTCTATACAAAACAAAATAAACAGTGTTCACGTTTGCTTTCATTGGAAAATGCCAACTAATGCTTAAACTGATTTTTTTTACCCCTTAACTGAAACTTTTAAGGTTGTAGTTTTTTTAGCAGAAACCCAGCATTCTGATTACTAAAAATCCTGTTACTATACTAGTTAAGGAGAAAAAAACCCAAACATGTTCACTAGGTTCATTTTTTTCTGTATTGCATAAAAGAATTACAGAATATTAAGTACTTACTTAGCCATGAGTTTTGCTATTCGATGACAGTCATTCTTGTCGTAAAACCAGATACTGTAAATTGACACTTGAAAATAAGAAAAAAAAAGTGCAAGTATAAGACAAGGGTTTTTTTTTTTTTTAAAATCAAATCAGTAGGAAAAAAAATAATCCCTTAGGTCTGCAACATATGAATTACCATCAGTTTCCACTCAATACTCTGTGTGACTGACTAGCATTTATAAAGTAATCAGAAATAGCACATGTGCAAACACAAATCCAACTTCAGATGGATTAAATGCAAGAACTACAAAATGTTGATACTGTTTGTAACGAAAAGTGACAGAAAAATGAAGTTTTAACTATCAGATGCCTTCTCACTACAGTTGCAACCTTCTGTTTTGAATTACTGACTTCACCATTTAAACTAGGCTAAAGAATATCCTTTCTATTTTTTAAGCACTTGTTTTTGTCAATTTTTGAAGGTCAACAAAAATGTTAAAGTTGGAATTATGGTATGATAGTTTAGTCAGAGGCTTTCTGGTTGTTTCCCTCTCCAAATTCTTTTTGTGAAAGTATTTGTATAAGAAGGATACAGTACCAAAGCGCCAATCATACTGTCACATTCATAGAGCAGCCTGTATCTAGATTCATATTGAATCCTACTCTTTGAGGGTACCGAGGACAAACCAATGAGGGCAAAATCAGCTCAGCAAAACACTAAGCCCCATTCTGGCTTCCAGAATGGTTAAAATTCCACTGAAAGTCCACAGAGTTAGAGCCTGAAAGACACTTCACCAGAAGGAGAAACTTTGTCAGTAGTACCATGTGCTACTTCTTCATCAGCAATCCCACTTCAAAGAGGCTGTTTTTTCTTCCCCACACTCATCTCTTCACTGTCCCCACAGTAGTGCCAATACAACAAATTGCAGAACTCTTTTCAGAGTTGTATTTAATCCAATCCACAAGACTGGTTATTTTAAATCTCAGTTCACCTATGAAGTTCGTCAACGCACAGTGTGCAAGTACATTAAACTTTACTTTACATGTGTTACCATTAAAATATTTTCATTTCTGAAAAGGTGCTTTTAGCCTTTTAAAACCTCGTCTTTGGCAGTTCCTGCCAATATTTTTATGAAGTCGAAATCACAGATTATAAAAAAAATATGCTATAAGGTGAAAGTATGTTTAAAAAACCTATACATTTTCCAGCCAGATGTAGTTACTTATTTCAAAGTGATATCTGCACATTTTCCTACACCCATTCTTTTCCTCCTCAAAATAGACAAAAATCTCAAAGTCCACTCAAAATCATTTCAAGCCATGGCAAAGACAGCAATTATTTACCAAACAGTTCCAGTTATCACAGGCTTACTGTGGCTTTCTGTGTTGGACCAAAACCCTGAAACAGTCATGCCCACACTTCATTTCTGCAGCAATATCCTAAGACAAACTGAAGTTCTACTTCACTTCTTTTATTAACAACTGTATTCATTTGGGTGTTTGTTTCAAGTTACAGCTTAAGTAACAGACAACAAAGCTTTTCAAGTCATAGACAAAGAAATAAATACAGTACAATTTAAGGAACTTTCTTCTTACAAAAGACAAAACAATAAAAAAAGCAAACATGTAGCCAATGCTTATGAAATATTTATTGATATTGACAGTTTAATACAACTGCATTGTCTACTGGATAGAAACCTGAAAATGTTTCTAGTTTCAGCTACTTCTGTAGTCATGTAGCATATTTTAGCATTGAAGAAAAATTTTTTTCTGACTTCATTATCAGACGAACTGCCAAGAGAAGAAAGCTTCTTCAAAAGCATACTTGCTGAAGAAATGAAGATAAGGAACCTATAATGATATCTTCATGGGACAAATGATAAAAGTCACACTCGATTCTGCCAGAAACAGGTCTACACAAGGCCAGAAGTAGATTCAAATCTCAGTCTGGTGCACAGACTACCTGGCTTTTTTCCACTTTGTATTACTGGCAAGCAATCAGAGGGAGTCACCACAAAACATTAAGAGTACTACAAAGATGTAGAGCAGATTATGAACAAGTAAACTTGCGCATTAACTTAGATCTGGTCCAAAAGGCTGGAATGTTTAACTTCCTCTTTGCAAAAGAGGAATTATCAATTCAGCTCGCTTGCCCCAGAAGTATTGTGTGTCCAACTCCATTACTGTATTTGACATACTTCAAGCATGCATGCAATTTTAGCTATGAACATCCTTTTATTAAAAGGAGAGCTGGTACTTACCAGTTCTTTTATTTATATATATATATATGTGATCTTTTTACTACACCCAACAAAAACATCAGCTGAATGTTCATAAGTCTAATGGCCTATCTTTCTACTGCAGTTCTTTTAAGATTTTCATCCAACAAAAGCCAATAAATGGACTCATTTTTTCATTTAGTTCAACACTTTCTATCCAGCTTTTCTACACTGAATTTTGACACACAAGAAGTAATAAGTAATCCATACCACAGACAAATCAGACTTTATAAAATGAAAAGAAGTCATTGGTTATCTTCATCTACATTCTTCTCTAACAAAGGTAATATTTATTAGAAACACTGACCCACAAATATTTATCTAAGCACAACACTCAACTTTTCTCCAAACTTGACTGGGTCAATCATTAAAACTTGACTGAAATTACTATGGGAAAACAGAGATTTTGAGAAAACAAAAGCTTTATGGAAGTCCTCCTGCTCAAGCCTAACAGCTGGGTGACACCAAAAGGAAGATCTTGGTCTCCTCAGCACCACACTCTCATTGCTTCCTTGGGCAGTCAGCTTGTTGTTCCAATACCGCCCAGACAGCAGATCTGAATTAAGAGTGGGGATAGCAAAGAGCACCAATGACATGGGGGCCTCACTTTTTGGTAACATAAAATGAAGTTGCATCCCAAAGCTGTACTTTCACTTCAGTGTGCATTTTAACTAAGCAGAAAGAAGCGGTGTCATCACTCTTGTATTCCCATAACTTTGCTGTTGACTCATCCTACTCCAGTTCACCCCTCTCCCTCATGTCAACTGGATACATTTTAGTCCAGAATAGTTTCTTGATACTATTTGTGCCTCAAGTTTACAAACGTGCCATGTAGCACGAGAGAGAACAGAAACAAGAAGCTGGGGGCAAATGTTCATGAAACTGTAGTCAGAGAATACAAGGCCAGAAGTGCACGTGGGACGCATCAGCACTGCTAGTTTCAGCAATTCCAGATACTACCACTCTCTTGCCTTAGGCAGTTCAGCAATTTGTGCATAGAGAGCTTCATGTCATTCAGAAAGATGATGTTTAAAAGTTACCTTAACTAGCTGGAAGAGTTGACAGAAGAGAAAGAAGTTTTATTTTACAGTTCTAATTTAGATGTTACTATTCAATGAAAACTAACAACTGGAAGGGGAGGACAAATAACAACTTTCAAGCTGTCTCTAGAAACAACTCAATTTGAAAGCCATCCTATAGTCTATAAAGAAAATTATGTACCTACATCATTCACATATGGTATATGCATCATATTAACTTCAAATACAGTTTAAGACAAAAGCACATAAAGCAATTTCAAAGCTCATAGTTCTTCTAACAGCAAGGTTAGCTGAAATGTCACCTCTCCTCGGTCAATCTCATTCATTATTCATATTTTCCTCAATTTAAATATTAGCCTGCCACACAGATTTATAAGTCACTGGAATTAATAATAAAAAAGCCCCTCCCTTTCTTATTGTTTTGAATATCTAAGGCCATCTCACAAATACAGTTCACAGCACAGTCCCACATGCAGTTGCACTGGAGTAATTCAGCAGGTGGCAAGCAGGATCCAAGACTAGGAACCCTTTAACAAATGCCACCTGATGAAGTACAGCGTGGAAAACAGTGATTACTACTTTGCTACACCAAACCAGAGTGGAAACCCCCTTCCAGTTAGAGTGCCATCTTTCAGGTCAAACAAAATATTTTTAGAACTTTACAGCTTTCAATGGTTCCTCCCCCCACAGCTTTCATTGCTGCTTCTGAGGTATCAAGAACAGGCTCCTTTCTTATCTTAGCCTGTACTGCTGGGTTAATGCGCTTGCTGGAGTGCCATTCAGCTTCAGCAAGCACAAAGATATGTTATACTTAATGCATTGCCAGCTGGGAACAGATGTGATAATGAG
Organism: Nestor notabilis; assembly: GCF_000696875.1. Lineage (NCBI taxonomy): Eukaryota > Metazoa > Chordata > Aves > Psittaciformes > Psittacidae > Nestor > Nestor notabilis. The sequence continues at coordinate 7,464 of NW_009915470.1, read as the reverse complement.
AGACTTTTCTTACCAGGAAAGGTGCCCTGTTTTGAAACCACTCAGGAGCTCTTTCAAAGAATTTTAATTGGAATTATGGAACTAATTTTGCTTTTGATATTCTGAATATAACTTTGGGTAACTAATAACAATACAACAAGCCTGGGAGACAGCACTTTAACCTAGTTTACAACTGAAACATACAGACCTTTCCAAAATCCATTATTTTTGGTTTACTAACTCTTACCCTTGGACAGGAATAAGAAGCAAGAGAAAACAAAAAACCCACACCAAACAAGGACCATTTATTTTAACACCCAAGTTTTATGCTTGGCATCTGTCTTTTCAGCACCATGGAAATCAATCTGCCTGACCTTGCAAGTGAACTAGCTTGGATTAAAAAACCTTTTCATCAAGACCAGCACCACCAATACAGAGGAAAAGTTACAAATGAGAAAGACTTTGGGGAATACTTCTTGCAGACTTCAAGAGGTAAGTTGACCATTGTTTAAAACTTTGACTAGTTTTCCTCTATTATTAAGCACACTATCAACTACTATCTCCAAATTCTTACATTACAGGTCTGAACTTTCAGACTGGATTATTATTACTTTTACTGGCAGAACTGTATGTATTTTTTTTAAAAGAGGTTAGCAGATTTCACAAAATACAGGCAAAAGGAAACAAGCTTAGGTTCATAACAAAAAACCAAACAAACAAAAAAAAAGGCCGGTAAGATTCAATGCTTCATGAACAAATATTCTAAAGAATGTGCATGTGTCTAGAGGGAAAGTTATACAAGGGTCATATGGACCCAGCAACACACATTCCAGATTAAGCAATAATAAACAGCACATTAAGTATGAAGTATAATCTAAAGAAAATATAAAACATACCTTTTGAGATGAAATCTAAATCAGAAAAATGTTACATTTAGCAAAACAATTTCTTTTCATTTTGGTAATTTCTTGATTTGTTCACATTTAGAGATATTTGCTTTCTTCAATTTTTTCTAACAATGAAAAGTAGAATACCTTTTTTTTTTCCTATTTATCACTGTAACTGGTATAATGTCTCAGAGCTTCTCAGTCACACTCCTGACTATTTTTGCTTTAAGATCTGATGTAACGAATCATGAGCAAATGCCCTAAGTTTTCAGGCAGCATTACATACAACTTTATAAGCAGATACAGTGTTTCTCAAAGACTTGGGGTTAGGTATTCTTTTGAGGCTTGAACCATATTATGCAGCCAGAAGGATTGAGGGGGAAAAAAAAATAAAAAATAAAATCTGAAGTTAAGAAAGATTTACCCATTAATGGCTAAAATTCTGAAAAGGTGGGAAAATCATCTCTATGTGTCTAACATCTAACCAGAATAATGAGTAACAAATAGACCCAAATGTCTTCCATTCATTGAGAGAACACAACAAAAGTTAGATGTAAGAAAGACGCTGTATTACTTGGTCTATTTTCCTTCCAGAACACCCATGAAAGACTCCTTCATATCCCACCTTGCAAGAACAGAGGGATAAAGGATCTTATGTCTACAGCTTAATGAAAGTTAGTTCTGATATGCAAACTAAAGATTCCATTGCATATTAAAAATAAGTACTTGAACAAATAGAACTACAAAAGAATGGTAAAACCTACAAAAAATATGATCTGGCATGATAGGCTATACATTCTTATAGCTTCCTGCCAAGCAAAAGTAATGTTTTTGTAATATACTGCTTGCAAAGTTCCTCACATACCTTGTTAGAAGCTCTGTACAGATTGGAGTATATTACGTGATATACTCAGAACAGCTTCTCACGCTATTTCAGACAGAGGTCCAATCTGGTAAATGTAACAGACTTCACCCTCATTATCTTAAGTCAAGACAGAATCTCAGAACAAAGTGTTTATAAAACAGTAGTATCATATTAGGTTATAAATCTTGTTAATACAGAACCTCCCCTGTGTATGTGGTAGCATAATTCTGCTCTGACCATCTTCTACTATTTCTGCTATGCCCTGTGGAAGTGTAAACCCACATTTGTCACTGGTCCTGTTAAAACCTAAATATATAGGCATAAAATATGTTTGACTCTGCCAAAGAGCAATATTAATAAACACTATTTCAGGTTTTTAATCAGATAGTCTGAATTATTTCCCATCTGTAAGCTAAGGAAACAGAATCAACAGTTCAATCATACAGCAATTGTCACAGGACAACTTACTGTTAAGACTTTACTGTTTAAGACTTTTCCTCAAGCAGGATACAAAAAAAAACCAAACAAACAAACAAAAAAAAAAACAAAACAAAAAAACAAACCAAACCCCTAAACCACTACAAGAAACAGGCTGTTGCCAACCCTCTATGTAAGAGGTAATTTTTCCTTGTACAACCTTCCCTCCTCTTTCAGTCATTAAAGGATTTCAGAAGAACTTCACATTAAGCCCTTAGAGATACACATCACATTAACCGCTGGCTTAAACCTATTTGAATTAGTCCCAAAAATGCCAAAGTTATTCATGCCAGCAGGCAGCTGAGCAGAAGCAGACACCCTTCTGCATGAAGAGAATTTGGACACTCCCAAATCTACACATACAAATAAAACATACATGTTGAAATTTATCTGCAAATCCAAATTAATCCTGAAGGGGTCTTCTGGGGGTGTTCTTTGGCTGGCTTTTGGTGTTTGGTCGTGTCCCCCACCCCCCATTTGTTTGGGGTTTTTTTGTGCATTGGTTTTTTTTTGGTCATTGTTTTTTTGTTTTCCTAAGTTTCATGAACACTCTGCAGACAGAGGCAAACAGCTTTAAAACTGAAGATCTCAATCACATAATTTGTTTTTTCCTAACCAATTCAGGGAACCAAGGTCAGCAAAATTTAGAAACTGCACGTAAGAAAAAGAATCCAAACACAACTAAATGCAAAACATAAGGGAGTTAGCTGTGCTGAAATCTTAAGGAATAAAAAGCTCAGATACTGTTTTCTATGCATTTAAGCTTGTATTTGAACAAAATGAACACTAGCAGAGCACACAAAAACTGATCTCCTGCTTATTTGTGACACTTGGGGAAATAACTGATGATGTGCTAACTACACTGTTTCTAATCTGCAATCAGCATAGACTGTTTCTGGATATGCTACCAGCCTTTTCCAGGAGACAGGACAGAGTGATGAAACAAAGGATACCTTCTGACCAAAGCCTCTTAAAGAGCCTTTTAAAATGGGAAAGATATTGGGGGGGTGGGGGGGAGCGGAACAAAAAAAAAAAAAAAAAAAAAAAAAAAACCACAACCAAACCCAGGATACTCTCAGTTCCTTCAGAATGCAATTATTTCCTGTATCCAGTCTACAAAGCCTATAATATTTTCCTTGCTCACCTTTGTATGAATGTCTTCCTTCCTTGTACCTTCTATGTCATCTCTATCCTAACTCCCACAGATCTTACACAATAGTGTCCCACATGAAGAGGGGAGCTTTCATCAATTAAAAAAAAAAAAAAGCACATAATTAGCTTTAGGTGTTGCTAATGAACTCTCACACAGCCTCCCTTCTCTGACTGCGTCCTTTAAGTGATCCTCTAATCACTCCCACTATCATAGACGATGGTAATTCCACAGTAGCTCCCATTTCCCTGATACCATCAGCAGTTCCAACAAACAAATGAATCAGCTTCCTGCTTCCCTTACCCCACAATTCCTCAATCTCACAATTGCACTTCTTTCTTCTACTATCATCTCATCGGCCATCCTACCCCTACCACCATCACCTACAGCTCCTCTTCCTCCCAAACCAAGCAACCTGCTAAAACATCCAACTCAATGCAGTATTTTTCCTCTCCCAGTTTCTTGCCAGTCATTTACTTCCCTAATCATCCAGGCTTCTCAAACTCCTGAGAAGTTTTGACTTTTTCCTATCAGTGACACAGAAGGAAGATTGCCAAGATCATCAAACAGAGGAGACCACCTACCTCATGTTGTTCTTTGTCACCATAATGGAATCTATGCTACTACTCACAGACCCTAGAGGCTTTCCAAGAGAGAAAAAGGAAGGGATTAACATTTGACCGTTCTTTTGGCTACAGTGAAGTGCGGCCAAAGCAGTGTTTCTATCTGTAATTCAAAGGGATATTCTGACAGGAAGAAGACATGGTGTTGAGAAGTACTGCACTGAAACAGCATACAGGCAGGTTCTCCGAGTAACTGAGTAAGAGGAACCTGTCATGAGACAGCAGCAAACTAGTCTGAAGAACTCTGCCTAGAGAAGAAGACATGAAATGGTACCTTTGTATCAGCAGGATCCTCCGCTCTGTGGAGTGCCTTTTATTTATCTACTTAACCTACTGTGAATTTCATATACACACATACTCCCTCTTCCCCTCTGTAAGGGCTACATAATTTAGCAGGACTTTTTGTGTGCACCTGCTTGGAACACAGTACACCAGGACTCTGAACCTTGACTGATGTTCCAACACACTATTAGATTTCAGAAGGCAGCAAGAAGACACTGACTATTATTTTTACCACTCATCTGTACAACAACTATCCCAACACCCAAACTTGCTGGAGTCCAGACTCCAGGAAATTTAGTATAGACATCTATCTCTCAAGTCCAAAACCTATTGTGGAGAAAGAAATCTTCAACGTAGAGATGAGCAATTGTCTCAACTTCTTGAAGCAGCTACCAATTAATCTTTACTTTTTTCCTTGTAAAAGAGGAAACCCTTAGAATATCAACAGACATTTCACTGGAAGCTGCCCTCACATTACACTTGAAACAGACATCACAGTAATCAGAAATGGTCTAGGTTATAAAACAGAACATGAAGTTTATATGAATTAGAGAAAGTTATACTCACAGTTAGCATTTCTGTAGAGAAGAAAAGGTTCATGGAGCTGAAACTCCAGATCTTTATTTACTGGTTCAACCAGGTTGTGCATGTTCAGTCGATTCACTATCGTAAAACCATGATAAGGAGAAGCTGACCTATTGTTTCAATTCAAACAAAACCAAGGATTAATACCTTCGTTAATGCATACTATTTTCTGAAACAGTTATGAATTAATTTTCAAATCCCTATTGCTTTATTAGATGAAGCTTTAGCAGTCCTGAAGCTTTGTCTATGCCATTTCTCGGCATACTGACTCATTTCACTTTAAAATTATGCTTACCTCAAAGTAGGATTAGGAGTAACGTTACAGTTCTACACTGCTAAACTGCTGAATCACAGATATGCCTCAAAAAAAAACAACCCTCAATCTATTTAAAAAAAAACAAACAACTAGGGCAGATCCAGGATTCAAATGCAAGTGTGCTTGATACTTCACATGAGACAATTTTGAGGTATTTTAAAACTGCTTAGTGAAACAATTTTTATTGTCTAGATTTTTGCTAGACACCAGGTGGTAAAACAAAACATTAAGCAAGCACTGCAAGTTCAAGACAGTTTTAGAGCTGTTTTCTCTTGCCACATGAATGTCCTGTCAGCACACACAATTGTGTCTGCAAGCACTCATATAATCAAGAGCAGCACAGTGAAGGGGTGGTAAAAACCAGATATAATTAGCCAGTAAATGTTAAGATTTCTATAACGATATGGCCACCTCTACCAAATGACCAGCAACAAAATCTGTCTATGGAGGGAGCAAGCGATTCTTACCATCACAAGTCAATCTTTCAATGTGCATAATAGAACTTGTTTGAAATAATCAGCTAGTCACAGGGAAACTTTTTGCCTTTTTTGTCTGTTTGTTTTTGTTCTGTATTAGTTTGGTTGGCTTTCTTATACTAAGTATTTCCAAGCTTGGAGCTAACGTAAAGTAGACAGGAACTGGTAACTAGTATCCCTTCACAGTGCCAGGATAAAATATTGCAATGACCTAGTCTGTGGCAGTCTGTGTCAGGTCTGCATTATTTATATGTCCCATATTGAACAGTGAAATTTCTTTGTTAGATTTTTTTATTTGCCTGTAATTTAAAACTTAAATCTGTGTTTGGTTTCACATGCTGGTTCTCCCCTTGCACCCCTTTTCTCCAACCTATATAACTGGCAGTTTCTTCCATGGTTTTGATGAGGAAATCAAGGAACCCCCCCCAAACTGCACACTAACAGATCTCCAGCCTTTAGGCAACTTTATTTACAAAATTTTCTGCCATATCCTGACAGTAAGTAAGGACAGATTATTTAAATTACCATCTGTATTCCTTTCACAATCAGCTTTATGGATTTTAAGAGACAAAATAAGACTCAACATTTAACTCAACACATTAATCAAATGAGCTCAATAAACTACGTTTTTGTGTGGCTACATATGCAGTGTTCATCAAGTTTTATGACATTTCAGCAGCACCTTTAAGTGCTAGTGTTAGTTATTCACTTATGTGCAGAGTAGTTTATTCTTTTTCGAGTATACAGACACTAACAGCTGGACAAATGAGTAATTACAAGTTCACTGGATGCTGTATATCCAGTATGAATGCCACACATGAAGCCACCTGATGTTTGTTTTCTTATGGAAGGGAACCACCCCACCCTCTGCCAAAAACCCCAACCAACCAATAACAAAACACCTTTACCTTTTGTACACAAACAAGGTCCCTTCTATGTTGGTTTTCTCCTAAAAAAAGACAGCAATTGTATTTAAGGGATATGCTTGTTCACACAGTTATATAGCTTTTGTATAGCATTTTATTTAATAAGATTTACAATATCCTTCTATTTCCATAGGACTTGACATCGTAAGACTAAAAATATGATCTCATTTTCAGAAACTACCTGTTTTAATTAGTAAGGTAGGAAATTAAACCCATTTCCAGAAGATTTTGCTCATGCTATCAACCTGATGGTAGGATATACAGTAGTTCACAACCTTCCTATGCTGAGCCTCCTGGGCCAGAGCTGAACACCCTTCTCACAACTCCTCATTTTAAATATGGACCATAGTCCACTAATCTAAAAATATCAGTCTTCCACAACAGCAATGACAGTACAGCACAGCAATGACACACACAAAACAATTATGGACCATAGCTCTTTCTTCAGTTTTCAAAGCAACCTTTGCCATGTGCTTGTGACCTGCAAACACCAAAAGCTGTGTGCAGCCCCAGTGCTGCACATGACAACGTGAAGTTCCACATATTTTCCATTTTTATAGATAAAATGGATGCCCAAGCAAAAACTGCATTTTAATGGTGTGACAAACACTAATACCTCTCAAATCTCACTCCTCCTAAATTAGGGCTCTGTTCAACACACGTAAGCAACAATAACAAATTACAGTTAAAACCCAAACAACAAGAAGTAAACGCAGCAACGGCCACCAAGAGCAAAAGAAACCTCCAGCGCCACTTCTGTTTCGGTCACAGTTACCCGGAGGCGCTCAACGACTCGTAGGCACCGGCTCGCTCCCTCTCCGGCACAGGCGCCCTCCGGGGCCGACACCCGTGCGGGGAGCACGCACCCAAATCCCAAAACTTCCCCTTGGGCGAAAGC
>NW_009915469.1:0-986 GCF_000696875.1 Nestor notabilis | reverse complement strand
CAGAAGCTGCGCGACCCCGCACTCCCGAAGCCTCCGCCACTCGGCCCCGCGACCCAAACCGAGGTAATGCGGGAAGAACACGCTAAAGGAGAAGCTTGTTAAATAATTTATTGATTTATACAAAGTCTTTCCAACCCGCGTAGAGACATTATTTGATCCTAATGTAAAATCAAGAGTCCATTTTCCTCTCGTGCTTTTTTGGGTTGTTTTCTCTCTTTTGATATTATTATTTTTAAGCATAAAATCCGGAGGCAGGAGAAACCAAACCGCCAAAACACAGAGTAAAGGGAGGGACTGAAATAAAACAGCCATTTCTTTTACACTAGAAATATACATCACAAAATCTGGAATTTACTATATACAAAGTGGCTGAGCTTGGATTTGGTGACCCATACAAAACGTAACAAAATCTGATTGTTAGGAGCAGGAAATCGGCAAGAAGGAAAAAAGAAGAGGAGCAAACCTCAACGGGACACGAAACAAAACCCAAAAACGTTGGAAAAATTCCTCTGAAATTTACACCGATGAGAGAGAAAATAATTTCATAACTTATTCTGTAAAAAATATATACATCTCACATACATCTTGGGCTGTACAATACCCCGCTCTGCCATGCTGCCGCAGCCGGGGCCCTCACAAGGTGTCCGAGCTGGTGCTGCAGGGGCTCACCAGGGACAGGGCCGTGGGTTTGTGCTTCTTCAGTAGTCGCGTGATTTTTTCGTCGTCAGAGTTGGGGTCCAGGGGCTTGTTGTACTCCTCATCATCCTCATTGTCCGAGCTCTCCTTCAGCTTCTCCGTCTCCGAGTCGTGCTTCTTCTTCGCCGAGGCCATTTCTGCCGCGTGTCGCTTCCGCCACTTGGTCCGTCTGTTCTGGAACCAGACCTGGGCACCGGCACCGGGCACGGCTCAGTCCCACCGCCCCGGAACCCGACACACCCTCCCTCTAGCCGGGCCGACCCGTCCCGGCGCGGCGACAGCACCGGACG
>NW_009915468.1:23446-37190 GCF_000696875.1 Nestor notabilis | reverse complement strand
GGGGTGGTTGTCCCAGATTAAACGATGTTGGGGTTCCCTCCAGTGAGGGGACCTTGATAGCATCCCTCGGGGAGGCCTCCAAAACAGAGGGGAGCCTGGTAGGGCAAACATGGGGGATGTCACACAAGCGGCCGCAGATGGGGCAGGCTGTGGGCAGAGGGTGGTGGCAGTGCTGGGGCTTAGCTCTGGTTTCTGTCGCCGTTCACAGCTTTTCCAGGATGAGTGGCGAGGCTCCCCCGGGCCTGGAAGGCAGGGTCCAAAAAGCACTGCGAAGGGTCTTCAGGTTTGAGTCCTTCAAGACTTCCCTGCAGGAAAGCGCGACCCTGACTGTGGCGAGAGGTGAGGTCCAGCATCAGAAAGATGTGAAACGTCTGCTTTTTCATTTTGCGGGGGTGATACCGCAGGAGTTGGTACCGTGCCTGTTTTGAGGAGACACATCACCTGGACTGCGCAGGACCTCCAAGCACTCCTCTGCTCTGAAATCATTTCAGTGGCACAGAGCACAGGCCTGTGCTGCCCACCAGCTCTCCAACCATGGCTCTGCCCTGCCTGTTCTCCCTTGTAACACCACTAAGTGCATCAACCCGGAAACAGGAAGTGCGCTATTGTTGACATCTCCTTTGGAGGCATCTGCCAGCATGTTTATGGTTAGATAAGGTTAAAACTGTTTAAATCTATACATCAAAACTATTTACATGTACACATTTTCAGAGTCAACCTGTCCTTGTGTTAGAGATGATACCAGTAGAAAACTATTTCCAGGCAGAGTTTATGCTTGTTCTCTGAATCATGTGGCCTTTTGGTAAGGGCCTGTAGGGACAGGCCACAGGAATGGCTTTAAACTGCCAGAGGGGAGATTGAGATGAGTTCTTAGCCAGAAGCTCTTCCCTGTGAGGGTGCTGAGGCGCTGGCACAGGGTGCCCAGAGAAGCTGTGGCTGCCCCATCCCTGGCAGTGTTCAAGGCCAGGTTGGACACAGGGGCTTGGAGCAACCTGCTCTAGTGGAAGGTGTCCCTGCCCATGGCAGGGAGTTAGAACTGGGTGAGCTTTAATTTCCCTTTCAACCCAGAACAGTCTGTGATTATCAGAAACATGATTTTGCTGGTGTTCACATACCCACCAATGTACCACTGCTGGTTGGACAGGCAGATCATGTGTGCAGGCTGCCAACCCTGCTGCCAACCCTCAGCTCCCCTGAGAGGTCCCACAGTGCAAATCAGAACAGTGTCAAACTCAGCACTCAAAATATAATTACAGTTTTCATCTATTGCCAGCAGCTCTGCAGACATGCTGTTGACAGCAGCCCGGCAAAAGGCAGTGCTCTGCCAGCAGCGTGTCCCTGCCTATTAATGCTGCATGTACTGGCATCTTTGTGACTTCAGGTGGGTGCTGCTTAGCACAGTGACAGTTACTAACCACGTGATAATATCTACATGGTTGAGATTTCCAGCCCTTATTTCTTATGTGGTACGTTTCTGCGATAAGCTTTAAGAGGATGTGGTAAAGATCTGTCATGGGGCCCGTAATTTGGTAACTGGAGGTCTGTAAGATGAGTGAAAGCAGCTTGTCTGGAAAAGAATTAGCATGAATAACTTCATATCTTGGTTTCTGTGTATCTTCTGCTACTTTTGTAAGGCTGGTTCTAAATGTTTACAAAGCAATCAGAGATTCTTTGAAGGAAACCACTGCAGGCATGCAAATTATTGCTGTGCTTTTACAACCTGAAATTAAGTGTCTGGTTTTGGTATGCCACATGGTACATGCATACGTATGGTGTTTCTCACAGATTACAAGCCCTTCTGCCCACCCCTCCAGTCCGAGTCCTGGGAGCTCACCACCAGTCAGTAGCCTTGAGCTTTCTTCTGTTGTCTTTGCAGGTGAGAAGGATGTCTTTGTATGCATGCCCACAGGGGCAGGGAAATCCTTGTGCTACCAGCTTCCTGCAGTTCTGGCAGTGGGCATCACCATTGTCATTTCACCTCTGATTGCACTGATTCAGGTAACTGTCTCCTGTTAGCTGTGGAAAAGTGTCAGTGAAGAGGGTTGGGAGACTCTGGAGGCACAGCTGCCTCTTGTCTTTCTGTCCACGAGTCTCTGCTGTAGGCCTACCTCCGGATTCTCTTGATGTCTTGAAACATCTCTTGATGTTTCCTTACCCTGGGGATAGGTGAAGAGACTGCAACTTAGCTTCAGAGCAGAGTAACTCTGGTATGATAATATGCAATTTTCTAAATGGATGTTTTTCTTCTTTAATAATAACCTAGTGGTTTTTATAACTGAGCCTTTCTCCATTTTCTCCAATTGTCTTTTAGTTCTGGTGTGCTGTGCAGAAGCAGCAGAGTACCTCAAATGGACCAAACTGGATCTTTCCCCAGAAGAAAACTGTTATTTTATTTATAAAGTAATAACTCCAGGAATGATGAAGTTGCCTTTGAAGGCATAATTTGTTCTGCATCAAAATGTCTTTCTATTGCAGACAGTCTTCCTATCATGGGAAGAAGCTGGTTTAGCAGAGCTTCTCCTTGAGTACTCACATCTGTGGATCCTTTTTAACCTATATTTTACCTTTTCTACTTTTTCATCACCTGTTGGGAGACACACTTCCCTATAAGAGCAGCTGTAGCATTGCTTAGACTTCTGTAAAGCACCTGTTAGTATAGCATGATAACCTGGGGTGGTGGGCTGCTGGTCTGTTTTGTGAGTTATTTTTTTAACTCCTTTGCAGCCTTGATGTAATTCACATTAAAAGCAGGCTTGGAGATACATCTCAGAAGGTGTTACAAATAGTGAATTTGCTCCAAGCGTGAGGATTTCTGATTAAGCTCCAGCACAGACAATATTTTATTACTGAAGTGGAGGTTAAAAGAATTACCATTGGTAAGATTTGCAGGTGAAGCAGAATGTATCAGAGTGATGAATATCTTGAGATGGGCTCAGTGAGTCTTAGGGAACAGAGCTGGAGTGAACCTTCAGAGGTCTTCTCATCAAGCCCTGAGCTGGGGTGGCTATGCCTGAAATGATAATGATATATTTCAGTGTAGCCAAACTTCAAAAGCTTAGTCTGGGAGGTTCATATTAGTGAAGCCTGAGAGCTGACTTTGTGAACAGTGGATGTGAAATCAATCACTGAAACCAGTTATTGAGTGAAATAATAAGGTACCTGTTTTTCAGAACTGTTTGTATCTTCTGAAATATTATGTGCTGGTCAAGTGCGAGTAAACAGCTTAGTGTAGGGATGAGGAGGTGAACTTGTATGCCCAGTGTTTGTCTGGATGTGATGCTGTGTTTTCTTCTTGGTTTTCCTGGCATGATTCTCACCAACAAACTTGGTTCTGTTGCAGTGGTGATTTGCATGATCCTTGTATTTTGTCCTATCTCAGCTGTTTTTATAACATCCTGTTGTTATTTTGGCATGAAATGCACTCTGTTACTGTAGGGTGGTCACATTCATTTTCCACCTGCGTCAACTTGATCGTGCTGGTAGCTTGTTTCAGCACACTTGGGGTTGCGATGAGTTATTTTGCACAGATCCCTCCTGGTGTTCCCTAACAGCAAAAAGGTGTCTTAAAGGGAATGGAGGCACAAAACTGCAGTTGGACAGATATGCTTACAGCTGAAGATAAAGGCATCTAGAGTTAAAGTTCTAAATACCCAGACTGTAGGTGTATGTTGTCCTGAGACTTGATCCTGGAGGTAGAAGTTGGGGCCTCACCTGGATGTCCCTAGTAGTCTTTCTTGTGCTGATGGCTCTCTTTATTTCCATTTGCTTTTAATTTAAGTTTGTATTTACTCTAGGATCAAGTGGATCACTTGCTGGCTCTGAAGATCAAAGCCTGCTCTCTGAACTCCAAGCTTTCTGCCCAGGAAAAGAAGACCATCCTGGCTGACTTAGCAAGCGAGAAGCCCCAAGTAAAGCTCCTGTACATCACCCCAGAGATGGCAGCTGCCTCCTCCTTCCAAGCTACGCTAAACTCTCTGGTGTCTCGAAAGCTCTTGTCCTACCTGATAATCGACGAAGCGCACTGTGTTTCCCAGTGGGGGCACAATTTCCGACCTGATTACCTCCAGCTGGGCAGCTTGCGCACTCGCATACCCAATACACCATGTGTTGCCTTGACAGCCACTGCCACCAAGCAGGTCCAGGAGGACATTGTGGCAGTGCTCAAGCTAAAGCAGCCAGTTTCCACATTTAAGACCCCTTGCTTCAGATCTAACTTGTTCTATGATGTGCAGTTCAAAGAGCTCTTGACTGATCCATACGCCAACTTGAAGGATTTCTGTCTGAAGGCACTTGAAGTGACAAAGACCACTGGGGTAGGTTTTACATTTAAGGAAGAAGGCTAAACTGAACAAAGTGTACCTTGATGGTCACTGACCTTGGTACGGCCCTGGCAGGTCTGTGGCAGGGGAGGAGGAGGTCCATGGAAGGAGGGTGCTCATGTGTATGTTCTAGTTTCTATAAAAGTGGTGATATGTGTTTTTTAGTTCCTCTAAGATAGATAGAATGTAAAGGCTGCGTTCCTTTCAGAGGTATTCTCAGAAAGCCGTTGGTCTAAAAGAAAGTGGGTTAGGAATACAGGCTAGCATTTGTCTTGATTTGTTATGACCCAGGCAATTATTGTGTTTGATTGTGTTCTGTTTGTCTACTGTGGTGAGGATGAACAGAAGCATTTGAAGTGTTGCGTTGAATTTCCTGCTCTGACACTAATTCCCAAAATAACTCTCAGCAACTCGGTTGTAGCCTCTGCACTAGCAGAGGGAGACTGCTTCTTGCCTTGCGTCTACTGGGAGAGGATTGGAGGACCAGATTTGGTTGATGTTGGGCCTTGTAGGACTTGTAAGGAAACTGTCTTTATGTTTGGTTTACTTTTGTGTTGACACAGTATTTTCAGTTGCCAGGGAATCAGCTTGAAAACAGATGAGCTTTGGACATTCCTTCTGTCTCTGCCATCCTAATACTGCAGCTTTGTTGACTGGCTTCAGGCTGTGTTGTGGACTTTCCCTCCTGTCTGCCCAGGTGTACTCTGGTTGCGGCATTGTGTACTGCAGGATGCGGGATGTGTGTGACCAGCTGGCTGTTGAGCTGAGCTACCGAGGAGTGAAAGCCAAGGCGTATCATGCAGGTACTGGAAGCTGCATCTGCATCTCTCAACAGCTGGTAGAACTGAACTGTACAATCCCTAAGGCCTGGGTTGGGACTGCCTAGGGAACAGCTTTCTAGGCGTGGTCTGCAATGTGTCCCATGCTCATGTGAGATAAGTTTGGGGTCTTCCACAGAACAGCATTCCTTTCACTCCAGAGCTGTTGGCTTTGTTGGCACTTGCACGGCCTAAATATAACAACTGCTTTTATCCCAGCAGGGAATTGGATTTTTCTGTTTGGAGTAGAAACAGCTGCTGCTGTCTTAGTTAGGGGTTGGCTTGGAATGGGGGAATGGAGGAGGAATTTGATTTATTTTTTTTCCCTGTTATTTTCTTCTCTTTTTCTCCCTTCCCAGGACTCAAGGCAGCGGACAGGACTTTAATTCAGAATGAGTGGATGGAGGAGAAAATCCCTGTTATTGTTGCAACCATCAGTTTTGGAATGGGAGTAGACAAAGCCAACGTCAGGTGTGGTAGGCTGAGTGTTGTGCCCTGCTGGAGTCTGAAACCTGAGCAGTGGGAAGGGAAAGCCTCAGTCTCTCTGTTAGCTGATACATGCGACTCAAATGCCCAATGAACACTTGCTAAATCCACAAAAACAGAGCTGGGGGGGTTTTATCTTAGAACCAGCAAAAACAAACCTGGAAGGGTTTTACAAATAAATTAAGAACAAGCCACCGAGCTCCTCTTTGCCAGTCATCTTCCAAACCAAGAAGACTGGATGAATGCTTTTTTTTTTTTTTTTTTTTACCATACCCTCCAGGGTTTCAAAAGAACCCATCTTGATGCAGTCACAGCTGTCTCTTTCACTTCTCTTAGTACAGTAGTTGCTGTTAAAAAGCAGGGGGAAGAAAATCTGCACCTAAAATAATTCATACAACCTCTATTAAAATGGTCAGAGCCAAGTCTTTTTTAGACATCTCCATTGACAGTGCAATGGGGGGAAAAATAAAGCAGTTCACAAATTGCAATAACCATATAAAAATACAGCTGTAGTCCAAGGATAAAACTTTGCACATGGTTTCAATTACTGTTCCTCTGGGACTTCTGTCACCATAATCGCTCTGTGTTGCTAGAATTCCTGCACTGCACTCTAGCTGTGCTGAGTTGGTATTGTGAGCTGTGATCGCTTAGCAGAGGGTAATTCAGGCACAGCTCACACAATGCCCCACACAGACCTGATCTTTACTCTAAAATCCACATAAAGTGATTGCTCTGAACACTGTGGGAGAGGGGCAGGACAGCAGTGAGACAGTCGCATCAGTTCACAATTGTGCCATCCTTCTGTGTCCCTGTGCTGCCACGTAACAAGATCCCATAGCAGTGACAGACTGTTTTGCTGCTTTGATGCTTGTGACCCAAGAGAGAGATGAGAAGTTTCCTAGGACAGCAGCATGAGTTAATGACCCGCTGAAGCCACCCTGTCCTGTTCAGGACAATGGCTGTTAAAAAAGGCAGAGTAACTAAAACACATAGGGCTGGTTGAAAGTGAAATATAGCTGAAATATGCTTATAATCTGGTTAGTTTCTAAAGAATGGAGTTAAAATGACTTTTTACAGGACTTTTTTATAGTTTAAAGGACATTATACTTGAGCCTAGGAAACAAGCGACTGCTGTTTAGCCTTCACTCTGTTGGCAGAGTTCTGAGCATTCATGCTTATGTTATATCAACTAAGATCAGGTCTGACAACTTCTGGAGGTCATTCTTCTGCACAAAAGGGAAAACAGGTGGTGTCTCTTTTTCTGGTGGAATCAGCTCCTTTTTGCTAATTCAGTTTTGCTTGAGATTATCAATTGTTTCAGTAAGCTTTCTCATGGGGATTAAACGTGTAGGGCTCTGGTGCTCCCTGCCTGGCCTGTTTTGGAGTGTTTGTGTTTCTTCAAACATGTTTGCCTGCTTTTGTCATTTAATCTTTTGCCACACCCTTATGTGTCATACCTGCCCCTGGGACATGCTGGTTTGGAGGCAGGCTGGGATTTAAAACACTGGCAGCGTAACTGTCCTGTGAAATCCTCTCGATGCATGTATAAGCTGAATTGCCAAATAGTCAGGTACAAGCAGGTTTAAAGCAGTGGTGTGTTGAAAACATTTGGTCAGAGATTACATGAAGTTTAGGAATGATTCTATACTTGTATTGTCTGGCTAGGAAGGAAGGAAGGAAGGATGCCTTCTTCTACAGGTTAGCGTGGTAAGACAGAACTTCCCATGCAGGCTTTGTTGGCAAAAAAATGTCTTTTAAATTAAGTATTTCAGAATGTGTTCTGCAATGTTCAAATTGTGTTCCACAAAATAAACAGGACTTTTTTATTAGTGCTGTACTTCATGGTAAAATCTCCCAAACTCTGTAACTCAATGTTCTTATTCTCAGTCTTCATAGCTGTACAATTCTGTGCACCTTTGGGATAGTCACATGCTCATCCTTTTCCATCTATTTGAAGTAACATCCTGCTCGCATGCTGTTCTGGTGCACTGTTTTTCTTATAGCCCAGCTGTTTTCCTTGTGTCTCATGTTAAGAGGACTTACATTTCTGTGTGCAAAATCCCTTGCTCTGCTAAACCCTGTATTTTACTGTTGTTGATGTCCACAAATAACACCATTGTGCATGAAGTGATCTGAGAAACCTGCAGGCTTATGTTTCCTGTTGTTTTATCCTGTGCAGATTTGTTGCCCATTGGAATATTGCTAAGTCAATGGCTGGATATTACCAAGAGTCTGGCAGAGCTGGGCGAGATGGGAAGCCATCCTGCTGTCGCCTCTATTACTCAAGACATGACCGGGATCAAGTCAGCTTCCTGATTAAGAAGGAGCTCTCTAACATCCAGGTAAGATCTGCAGAATAGTACCCGTCTGCCTAGATATGCTGCTGTCTTTACTCCGATCTGGTTTGCCTGCAGTAATCTTGGAATATGCGAAGATGAAATGAATTTTTCTGGGTCTTGAGCTGTCAGTAGCCCTGTTTCAAGGGATAGCAGAGAGGAGTGAAGCAGACAGGGAAAGGGCTACAGCTACAGCTCTATTAGGGAGGCATGGGTAAGCTGAAGACTGGAGCAGAGACAGAGTGGTGTTTATACCTGTTTGCTGGATTGATCAGAAGGGTTGGATTTAGTTGTCACTAGAGTTACCTTATCTGTTTATATTTAAATTTAAGACTATAGTTATTGCCCCCTTCTGCTTTCAGGAAAAAAAAGGTACCTTAAAAGAATCTGACAAAGCTGTGATGACAGCTTTTGATGCCATTGTGAACTTCTGTGAGGAGCTGGGGTGAGTGCACTTCTTTCAAACACTGTTTAATGTTGGGGAAACCGTGCCCTGTCCCTTCCAGGGCTCTGTTATTCCTGAGATCTTGCATGTCCAGGAAAGAGAAAATACTGAATGAATCGCCTGGTATTTTGCTGTCTGAACTGAGGAAGGTGTCCCTGAGACATCTCTCTCTCACTCCCACCTCTCAGATAACTGGTATGTTGGTCTTGGAGCCTAAGTGATGTGGTGATGTTAAACTATAATTCCTATGGCTATGATTTTTACTATGTTCTGTCTTTGATGATGGGCTGACTTAGTTGCATTTGCTTTTGTTTGGCTCTTTCATCCTTCACTACATTATCTCTTGTCTAAAGAGATAGGCAGCCTAATTAGCATGGGATGGAAGCATTTAGGTTTAATGTTTCTCTAAACCTCAGTGGCTCCATTCTGCAAAGAACAAGTTATCTGTGATTCTTATTGACCTTAGAAGGAGCCAGTGGTGCTTAGAATGTTTCAGAAACAGGCCCAAATTATGGATGTTGCCAGTCTAAATGCAGAGTAGCAACAGCAATGTGAATTGTTTAGGTTATGACTTGTAAACTATAATTGTACTAATTGCTATTCCATGCTGGATAAGACATGGAGGCTATAATTTTGCCAGTAAGAGAGCAGTCAGTATTCACTAACTGAAAACAGTCAACATGTGTCTTGCTTTCAAGTCTGCATTTTGTTTCATTTTTCACACCTGTGTCTAGGACAACTTTTTCAGTGTGACTGTGACACGTTGTGCTTTTCTGATGCCCTGGTGAGCGTGTGCTCTCCTTGTGGTCATGCTTGGTAAACTAATCCTGTTTTCTGGGGTTGCTCCATGAAAGTTTTGTTTGTACTAAAGTATGGCACAATACTGAGTCCTGGGGCATTTGAAGGAGCACTTCTTTGCCCAAAGTCAAGGTGATTCTGGGAATCGCAGCTCCTAGTTGTGATTGCTAGGAGTTGTCTTGCTGTTTAGTTTGACCCACTTACTTTAAGCAGCTCTGCTCCTTCTCGTGTATGTTACTAGCTAACAGCACGAGTGGCCAGATTACTGTTTGTGGCTGGGGTTTATATAATCTGAGAGGCAGCTGTATCTATCTGGTTAGATGTTAACCTTAGGAAGCCTTGTCTTGGTATCTATTTCTCCTTGATTCCTAAGCTGTTTAGCAGTAGAGTTAGTCAGGACAGTCACTGCCTGGAATGGACACTAGTTGCATAAGAACTGGACTGGGATCACTGGACTAACCTTGCACAGACCAGAAGCAGGGGTCCCAGGACATTCCAGGATGGTGCCCCAGTGAGGGCATGAGCTGGGCTCCATGTTACTATTTTATTGCATCTCCTACTTCATGCATGCTGTAAAGAGCCTGAATGCTGTCTCAAGTGAGGACTTCCTCTAGAGTTGCACATCAGCAATGAGGCAGTAACTAGGCAAGGACAGAAAGAAAACATTCTCCTTTGCTAAGATGAATACTGACAGAGACAGGATTTCACTGGGTACATAAGAGAGATATCTGTAGAGAAACATCTCTGCCCTAATCAGAAATCATCTCTTTCGTACTTTTTTCTTCCCTCCCCCAGTCTGGTACATTCTTTCTACTGTATAACACGCTGTACACATCCCAGAGTAACATATCTTAGCACCACTGACTGGCTTCCCTCTTTGTAACTGAACAGGAGGCTAAGATTCTATGTAAAGAAACACCACGTTGCATTTCTTTTCTACATTTTGAATTAATACAGTTCTATTCATGTTTGTTTTCACTGTTTGGATAGTGAAACTCTGACCTTGCAAGATTCTAAATAGGAACAAAAAAAGACAGACTTGCATGTTGGCAAGGATTCGTGCATAGTATATTTAGGCTTTTGTCCAAGTATGACAGGAGACCAATGGTATAAGCTGTTTTGGAGAGTGTGCTTGGGCAAAGCTTTTTCTGGTCAGAGTTTCCTGTTCCCCATTTGCAAGGTGGGGGAAAAAAAAGCCCTGTAACTGCAGCAGTGGAAGACATCTTTATCATTTTTAGGTGGTAGCTGACCATTTGCCTGTAACCAGTGGCTTTGCTTGAAAGAGGAAAATCAGGCAGAGGTGAGCTGACTTTGGTATTTGTCTAGTCACACAGTTGCTGAATGCAGATAGCCTTAGGTGTTCAGTTTGCTGTGGACTTGCAGAGCAGCTTGCTGGCAGTGGTGCATTCTCTTGATGCAGGGAAGTTGCATGGGGAGAAATAACCACCCAGGGAGAGAAAAGAGGGTGAGAGAAGATGATGTTCCATGAACAACACAGTTAGGTTGTAGCTGGGCTGATTCTTGCTGAGTGTAGGGCTCCAAGTACAGTGTCTGTGCTTCACTATTTATACCCCACTTTGTGCCTTGGGGATGAGCAGCACCCAAAGATGGCAGCAAATAAAAGGAGACCAACAAAAACAAGACAGAAGATGCCAATCACCACTAGCCCTCCAAGAGCCCAGTCACTTGTTTCAATCAGTCTCTTTAGGTCTTCCAGAGCTGAAGATGCCTCTTGTACTGATGACATATTGACTTCCACCCTGCTGGAGATAAACAAGGACAATATCAGTGTTGTTGTGTCCTCTGTGTGCCCAGTGCTCACCCAGTCCCCAAAGCAGTACAGGCATGCATGTTCTCTGTGCCTGCAGCAGCCCTTTTTCAAAACGGAGAGTCACAGCAACGGGAGCATAAGCCAGAAGAAAGGTAGCTGAGACCAGTTTCACAATCAGATCTACAGAGATGTGAAGGGGAAAGGTTCTGGCTTTACAAGATTTTGGCAGTTGAGATTTATTCTAATCACAGTTTATCAATATTTTTAGTAATATAGTGTCTCTCTTCATCTCTGTCAACTGTACAGCCTATACGTGAAAGACAAGTATTCAGTGGGGGAACTTCTTTGCTGCCATTGGAAGGATCTCTAAAAGGGAGGTAAACTCTGAGAACACACTGGAGATTAAACGAACACTTACTTGAAACCAACCAACAAAAAAAACCCCATGAAAAATAAGCGAAGTTCTTCATGTCCAACTTGTGCTGCCACAGGGCTTAGAGTAGTTATGCAAAAAGGTCTCCTGCTAAGGGAGTTTGCTTTAGTAACACTTTCTGTTACTCTGCCATAGAAGCATATTTCCTCCCATGCAGTACTTCGGTCCAGCAATAATTCAAACTACCCACTGTAGAACACAGCAGGTTCTACAGATTTACTCTTTCACTGGTACTTTGCATAACGACTTGGTCATAGCTTTCTAGAGAATATCCAGCATCATTCTGTGAGCATCTTGTGGTTTTACTAAAGCTTCCTTGCTTCTCAGGGGAAAAGATGGATTATTCCTCATGTTTTCTCAGAAATATGACTGTGCAGCCCTAATACATTAAGGGAGGTCCATTATTTTTGAAAATTTGTTTGACTTGCTTCCCGTTATGTCTGGGTCCTTAATACTGCAAGGAAAGTGTGTTCCATCCTTGCCAAATACATTTGACTAGGAGCACACTTCAGTTTGCTGAAGCTTTTGATTCTTTCTCAGCAGCCAAATAGATTCAGTTCATGTGTAGTTTTCTGGAATGATGGCAGATCGCCATGCCAGGCTCCAACCAACAGGCATATGGGACATGAAAGTGGTTCTGGATAGCTTGCTTTGCCTTTAAAAAGGAGCCAGTCTAGACACTAGCTCAGTAGACCCAAAGGCAGAAACCCTGTGTGACTGTCCACCCTAGAAAGTTCTCATCTCTTTTGCTAACCACAGTTAATCTCCTAAAACAGGAGAGCTGTATGCAAGTTTATAAATACCTGAAGCTGTTGTGTTTGTAGCAGGTGTTTCTTCTGGTCCTCTGCATCCCCTCCAAGTGATCTTGGCCTGTGGGGAAGGACTCCCTTGCTGCACCTGGAGATTGCAGAGCCAGCATGGAAGGTACCTGTTTGTACTAGAGTCAATGATTAACAGCTGACATCCCTGCAAAGGTGTGGCTAATTTGGTCAAAGGCCTTGAGCCTCGTTGAAAAATCATTCTTTCCTCTCCATGGCTTTATCTACTCATGCACCTGTTCAGTGCTTGTAAAGGCTCATGATGCCCTCTGATTGGGGAAGGCTGCAGTGGAGAGAAGAGGCTTGTGTTGGATCCTGAGTGGATCTGTATTGTAAGCTCTGTTAGGAGACCACCATATTTAAAATGACTGTGAACAAGACTGCCCTCAAAACTCATTGTGAGAGTTTGGGTGGATAAACTCATTACAGAGCCTTGCACTGCCATTAGCTGCAATAAGGCTGACTCCCTTTTGCTTTCCTAACTGAAGAAGACCAGAAGGACAGTGCTGCAGTGAGGTGGGAGGGGAGGAGGCGGAGAACGTGGTGTGTGAGATTGTGCCTGTGTAAAAGGAAACTTTGTGTTTCACGAGCGAACTAAATTACTTTGAAACAGAGGGATGATGTTACAGAAGAGAAGATACTCCATCAAGTCATTAGTAGAACTTCAGCCACCTCTGCTGGAGAGGCTGGCCTCTTGTCTTTTTTAGGTTCTTCGGGGAATTATTTCAACACTTACATTATGGCTGAAGTAACTGTATTCTCTTGCAGTTCCTTCTAGGCTCACTCAAGCTTTTGCAACATGTACAGAAGTTGCTGTATTTGAAGAAGTCTCACCTTAGTCTTGTGCTTTTCTGCATCTCCCTCTGCTTTTTGAAACTGAGAGGATGGATCTATCCTCACTAGCGCACAGGGCGTTCCAGGTCCCTTTATGTGGGTAATGATTGAAACTAAACCCACAAAAGCTGGTGTGAGCAGGGACCCAGAGGCTGGCATATTCCTTGTTAACAGAAACTGAAGAACTGTAGTAAGCTGGGATTTGCTGGACATCTTTCAGGCCAACCTGATCTGTTGCATGCAGGAAGGTGGCAGAGCCCACCCAACCCAGGCCAGCAATGGGCATAACTAAACACCAAGTGTAGGAATAATCCAGCTGCAAGCAATTGTACAAAATGGTACAAAGCAAAACATAAGGCCTGTGAGGTCCAGGCAAGTATGTAGAAATCGGTCCAGGGACTTCTCCTCTACGTAGTGACTGCTCCTCTGCTCCAGAAAGCCAAGAATTCTTTAGAGAATTGCTTAATTTTCTCTCCTTAAGTGTTGTGTTTTGTCTCTGTTTCTAATTCAGGAACTTAAAATGCCAGAAATAAGACAGAAGCCATTTCTCTTGTCCCCCTGCCTGCTATCTGTCAGTGGTTTGTCTTGTAAAACCACTGGGAAATGTGTATTTGTAGCTTTTCCTGTCGAGATAAGGCCTGGCAGCCTGTTCCTAGTGACATCAAGCTGTCCGTTGTTGGTATGTG
>NW_009915468.1:8043-23415 GCF_000696875.1 Nestor notabilis | reverse complement strand
CTGAACTTCCTCCTGGCTTAGCACAGACTGGTTCCGTGCTGCTGTAGTATTTCTCAATAGGATTCTGTTAATTCCTGTAGCTGTCACTCTCTAGCATAAACTAGGAAAGAAGGTAACTCTGCTTTCACAGGTCTCGTGATTTGAATTAGATCCAGATATTTCTGTTGAGTCTGTCTCCTGCAAAAGAGGTTCTGATACTTCATGTTGCCTTGATTGCCGCTTGTTTGTAAGTGAAATGAGCAAAGCCATATCTGACAGAGAGGTTTGCGTGATGTATCTCTGAATGTTGATTAGGGTAAATTGATGCCATGCTTGAGCTTATCCTGCCCTGACGTATTTATTGGTCTGGAGTGAAAGTTCTGGGGCAGCACAAGAAAGGCCAGCACTTTGTCTCAGTGTAACTGTGTGTGCAGTAGCTCATACTAGTGCAGTCTTCTGTTGGCAGTTGTCAGGTTTGGGCTCAAATATTTACGCTCTAAGGAACAGCATTATTTTCTGCTGGAAGTTTTTATTAATTTGAATTAACGGTAATTTGAGAAATATATATTTTCTTAATTTTTAGCCTATTCTCTGTCACTGCTGCAGCTGTATCCCAATGTGTAGCAGTACAGAAATGCAAAATACCTACATCTGGTTTCTTTGCAAAAACTAAATACATGAGGATGTAGTGGTGGAATGTGCTTTTTACTGATTTGGGTGTAGGCATCAGAGAAAAGAGGTTTCTTTACAAAGTTTTCAATTTTTTTGTTCCTTTTGAAGTGTGAAGAATATTTAAAAGCCTATGGTTATAAGTTTAATTCTTTCCTCTAGAGAGATAGATGTTGGCTCTGGTATATACACGTGCAATCCCTTTGATTCCTCTACATTTAGCAATTGGAATACAAGGGTAGGAGATAATTTATCTATATGCCTTCTCATAAAGGTGGTTGGTTTCACATTTGGGGCTGAAAGACCAGTGGCTTACAGAGACAGGTACAGCATGATGGTCTTCCTTTGGCTGTCCCAGTTAGGAAAGCTGTGACCTGCGCCGTAGCCTTGTACATATATAAATCACCAAATACACAGTGGGTGCAGTGTGGAAAAGGGATTTATTTGCACTTATCTCCAGCTGTACAGGCTGTTCTGGGCTCTGCTTTGTCACAGTGCCCTCTGTCAGCTGCTGCACAGGTGCCCTGCAGTGATGGTTACCACCTGGTATGTCACTCCTCTGAAATGCCTTTGCTTATGCTAATAAATAAACCTAAGGCATAATGTTTAAATAAACTGCACGCAAGGCAAGGAGTCAGGCACACAGGTCCCTCAAGGAAGGACGGGTTTGTTCATCTCTAATTCCCATCCTCTGTAAGAACCGGTCACCTGCAGTGAGCAGAAGAGCAGAACCACACAGAGGGTGAGGAGTACCAGCAGAATGATCAAATGAAGCTGTAGCATTGGTGAGGTTTTCACTTTTGCCTTCACCTTTCTGTTTACAAAGGATATTGCACATGAACTGTTTTTTCTCTTTGGCAATTTCATATCACTGTAGCCCCCATGCAGTAAAGCGGGGAGCATTTGTCCCGGCTGTGCTCAGAGCCTCAGGTAGTATGTCTGGATGAGAAGGCTTGTTGTTTCCAGCAGATGTCGCTGCTAAATGTGTCTGTTGCAGGCAGCTTTTGAGATAGCAGGTTTGGGATTGATCCAAGAGGCACTAGGAGATCTAAGCATGTAGATCTCCCAGTGATGTCAGGGGATTCTGCTAGTGCCCAGCACCATCCTTCTGGATTAGCCACCTGTGAAGAGAGTAAGGACTGCCTAGCGTGTGGCAGCCTCCGTGTTCTTGCTTTGGTCTGTGGCTCCATGCTCACAGAGGGAATCCTTGGCTGGCCCAGTTGCAGGACTGTCAATGTGAAAGCATGTTTGTTTTTCAGCAGCATGTGTCCAGCACCCTCACCCCACCCTAGAAGGACAGAGTGATGGTAAAGTAGCAACACCTTTCTGGTCACAGTAGTGGCTGCCACAGAAAGAAGGAATTCCATGCTGTGATTTCTAGTGCTTTGAGTCATATTGATTACTATTGTTATTGCTGTTTCTAGTGAGCTAGCATAGAGAGTCATCCCCATGGGACTGAATCATGATGTCTGTGCATGTCCTTGATAGTTAATTGTGTCACTTCTTGTTGCACTTCATGAATGGGCAGCTGGGCGGACTTGGATCTTCCTCCGTCTGTGGTCAGGATGTCCGTCACAGCTACAGCAGCTATAGCAGCAGCAGCTGCAGGCAATGATCATGAGCACAAGAACAGTAACTGGAAAGACAAGACAAGGAAAGGATATTGTTTATTAACATAGGAGCAATTACCACAGAGTAACCCTGTGTCTCCTCTAAGTTGTTTAGTGAGCAGAATGAATGATGCCTGGTTTCTTGCCATTTTTTTCCTACCTATATCCCCACCTCCCTCCTCCTAAGTTCCTGCTCCCTGGCGTTAGTTATCCATTTAATCTGGACAATCATTACTGGATATTTCATGATCCTAAGAGCTATATACCAAACCACTTGGAGGCATATCTTTACCTGTTTAATGGGCTGTTGTTTCAGATGTGATGTGCAGTAACTAGAGCTGTGTGCCTGGAAAGGATGAAGAGCCATCTCTCCCCATAGTTGTGTCAAAAGCAACTCAAGAGAATTTGGTTAGTTGAACTGGCAGTTGCATTTCTGAAGAGTGTATGCAGTGTACCCTTTAATAAGGACAGATATTTGTGACTGGGTTGGCTTTACTCTTTCTTCTGTATTTTGTTTGAAAAAAAAATACATACTGCACATGCAAGGATTGTTTCACGAAGCCTTGGGCTAAATCACTGTTACCCTACACTAGGCATAATGGTTGGTGTTGGGAGGAATATGTTAGTTTATCAGGATTAAGAAAGGATGGTATGTTTAATCCCTCAAAACACGTAAGAGTGTGTATGAATGCACACATGTGTGTGCATGTGTTCCTTAACAGTCTGGAGCTGGGCTGCCAGGTTATGGGACCTGTGGGGAACCAGCAGTAGATATGAAAAAACTAAACCAGCAGGTGTGTCTTTGTGAATTCCAGCCCAGAGAGGAGTGTCCAGGCTGGATCCACTCGCTTCCTTTTGGCTGGGAGCAAAGTGTGCCTTGTGGAGGGGGAGGGCCTTTCTTCCTTCCTGCTTGTTTTCCCATTTCCTAAACAAACTTCATCCCCATGGATCAAGCAGCTCGTTGTTATTAGTTCCATGCCACACACACACAGAGCAGCAGGAGGCATCTTGACATTACCAGAGGAGAATAAATAGGGTTGTTCCACTGAAGTAAGCACAGGAATGATACTTGGAGTCTCAGACTTCGTGTCTTCTGCAGCAGTGAGGTGCCCTAATGCCATTCATCGTAAACTATTTCCTGTGCATCAAAACATTGCAGCGGCTCTGGTAGAATACTGCTGTGTAATGCTACAATATGAAAGCTCTGGGGAAAGCAATACTATTGCCTGTTATGCTCTGCGTGCAGACAGACACTGAGTATTAAAACATTACCTAGAAATTAAACTGGGCCTCAGAGGAAACAACTGCCAACACCGCCATCCCAGCAATAAAGACTAGAGCAAGCTGCCCCTGTAGAAGAGAACAGACATTCTGACATCCCTCTGCGTCCACTCGTACACTCACCGATAAACAGAAGAACCACACAAAAGGACACAATCTCCACCGGGTCAGCCTTGGGTAGTTTCTGGAGCTTAAGGAGAAACTTCTCCCCAATGGTTTGCATTTCCTTCAGAAAGCCTTCAGAAGACATTCTGGCTCAACCTGCCCAGGCTTTATGCTGTGGAAGAACGAAATAGAGAATAAACCTTTCCACTAACTAATGCTAGTAAACTGACAGCTTTCTTATAGAGCTGGTGATCACAAGGAAAACAAGTTTATCTGGTCTCAGTCCTTGTTCCCAGTAGCTAAGGTGGAGGACTATTAATTGTCTACGTGTTTTGGCACTGGTTTAATTTCAAAATCCGGCTTTGAGGGTGCTTTTGTCAGCTGTACTGTTCAGCAAAGGCAAAATGCTGTTTCTTGTAAAAGGACACTTACTTCAGCAGGCACAGAGTTAGAACTGGACAGTGCCTGCCCTTGGCTTGCACCTAAGGAAAGTAGGGGTTTTTTCCCAGTTCTCCTATTTTGTCCTTCCAGAAAGAAATGCAGTTCTAACTGGAATTCCAAATGCTGAACTCCCGTGGTACATAGTTTTCAATTGTTTACTGAGTAACACAGCCCTTGAAGACTTCTTGCACTTTCACCCACAGAAAGCACCTTCAAAAACTAAGGCGCTTACTTCAATACCTCACTACAATATCATCAATAATGTTTTACTAAACAGTTTTACTGAATGGTGACATTAAGAGCTAAAGTGTGTGTTCACTGGTGACAGCTGGATGCTTTTCAATTTCTTACAGATGAATGCAAGTTTTATATGGCAAGTTAAATGTAGCTTTTTTTTCTTTTAAGCCACAGCCTGTTCTAATGGCGTGATACATGAACAGAACAGTGGATGTTCACCTATCACTGCTAGTGATGAGTAAAGCAAAAGCCCCTTGATCTGTTGGAGAGATACCTGTCTCATGAAGTTAATCCCTCATGAAGCTAATCCCTCCTGCTGGGCACAGTCATTTTACACCTTCTTTATTCCCAGAAAGCATGATCACCAGGAACTGTTGGTACTGAAAATAGTCTAGTCAAAGTTAGGTGCCTCAGTTTTGCCACCAATGTTTGCTGTTCTTTTGTCCCATGAGTAAGATTTTGGAAGGCGTCACAACAAACAAGCTTGCTTGAGAGCTATGGAAGTTAAAATTTTGCTTCAGTCAGTGAGTGGAATAGGATATTAGTGAGAAATACCCATAGTTTCATCTAAAACAAGTGGTTGGACAGGTCAACATTTGGATGGATTATAACTTTTATGTCATTATTTTATCAGAATGTACTAGCATGTGTGTATTGTAATAGTCAATGTTGTTTGTGGGACTGGAACACTGCTATTTAATATTTAATATTTAATAATGTGTTATCTTGGTGGTAACACAAAGCCAAGTGACCAAGAGAGTACTTCCAGAATAAGCCAACTAGTTCATTACTGCAGATCTGGTTTGGTTACTCAAATGGCTCCTTGGAGTTCAGCTCTTCTAAACACACTGAGGACAGAGAGACCTTGGCTGTTCCTTTGCATGCTGGGCTTCAATACTGTAGTGCCAAGTTAAATTACATTTTATATGTTTATGCAATTCAAAAAGCATTTTCTTTGTTCTTTGAAATCCAAGATAAGAAATAAAAATCAGAACCAGCTGGTTTCCTAGGGATGGGGTGGATGGAAAATCTACATCTGCAGGAAGATCTCTGTCCAACTCAGCAGGGAGGCATAGCTGTGGCCTTTTGACCCGAAAAGGTAACTTTTGAGACTAGGGTTAACAAGTTCTTTCCAGATGATTGCACCCCAAGTGACCTGCTCCAGAAAGGGCTGCTTTATCTTTCACTCAGTGCTGCGCGATTCTGTGATTCTGTCAGCAAGTTTCCAGTGTTGTTCCCATTCCAAGAGGTGGCAGTGCAGGCAGAGCCGGAGTGAGTTGTGTGCTCTCTTGGCTCAAGAAGAGAAACTTCTTTTTTTTTTTCTTTTTTTTTTTTTAAAGTATTTCTGGCTCTAATATTCTGAAAATGTTCCCTTTGGAGGTGCTGCTGCCTACCTGGAAGCTCTCCTAGTAAGGAATCTGCTGTCACCTTTCGTAACACACTTTGGGCTGCACCAGAAGCAGCAAGTGTTAAGAGCCAAGCTTCTGAAGTTTGGGCATCCAGTGTAAAATTACTGATCCGGATTGTAGAACTCCACATGGATTAGCCAAGTGCCTAATCTAAAATGACAAAAGGTGTCTCAGTAACAGACCTGAGCTGGAGCTAAGTAAGAGTTTTATTCGAAAACTTGCAAGGAATGTTGCTTGTTTACTTTGGTTTAAACTTCTTCAGAGACAAAGTTTTGATGCTGGTGGTACAGCCTCCAGTCCACCCATGAGGAGCAAATGTTTTTCTGCTCAACTGCACTTCTGACAGCACACAGGCGCCAAGGGGAAAAATCACTTTAAAAAACAAAAAACCAAACAGAACCAAAAAACCCAAAACCCACCCAGAAAGCTGGTTATATTCATGGACTTTCGTAGCTTCCATTCTCTTTGTGATGTAAAGTCAGGACTAGTTTTGATTGTGATCTTTTTCCAGTTGACTTCAGCAGAACCAAGATCTTACCCTAGAGGCTACCATAACGGTAAGGTTAGTGCTGTGTGACTTAAACAAGGATGTCGTGCATCTCTCTTATCTTCCTCATGTACAACCCAGCAGTGATGACAATACTTACACATTGCAGAGTAGAGCTGTAAGAATTAATTCCTTTTTTTTTAAATCATACTGTGTTCAAGTAAGCTCCCAGTCACCACCACTAGTAAAGGCGTGGTTGTGCAGGATGTTTGGCTGAAGCAGTCACTGTAATGATTATTATCAAAATGAGCAAGTCTTAAGAGGTTTGAAACTTAAGGTTGTAGGTCTTGTCTGACAGTTCACTTTGTAAAATTAGAGTGCTGTTCTGGAGCCTACAGCGGCCACCCAAGTTAGTACCTCAGAGATTCTGTGGGGTTTGGAGAAAACGTAATTGTCTGCCAGTGTTCTTCTCAATTGGGATTTCACGTCCTTCCTCAAAACTGCATCCACTGAGAATGGGAACCCTCCAGAGCAGAGGAGACGTGCTGCCAGGGCAGCCCCACTGGTGGAACTCCTTACGGAAGAATGATGACAGTGCAGTATAGCCTTCATAAGGCATTGTCAGGCCTAATGTCATGGTCTTTTGCTTCACAGCTGTAGCTAGAGATCACATGAAGTGAAAATAGAATGAAGAGAGGCAAGATGAGAAAGTCACATAGAAAAGAAGGTGAATGCAATACTGATGCCTGTGAGAGGTGGTTGGGGAGTTCCAACTGAGGAGCCCTGACAGGCTGAAAATACTGGTTTCAGCTGTTTCCTCTTCTGGCTGTTCTTTATAAAATAACTCATCTCTTCAGTGTTGCCAGTGGGACTAGATCATCAAATCTTTCTGCCCTCCTGTATGTTACAAGGTCTGGCAGGGGAGGGAATAGAACAAATCTTTTCATTTGGGTTTACTTGTTTTTGAGAAAAAAAAAGGCCAAATGCCATGTACTGTAGCCTTGGTTGAAAAAAAGAGCACAGAGCAGGGGGATGCCCAGCATCTGAACATGTGCTGCTCCACTGCAAGGATTAGATGACCCCTTCAAACCAAAGCAGCACATCCTGTATTTAGGGCTTCTGTAGATTGATTCCCAGAAAGTGCTACTATTTGTTTTTAATGCAGATTCATCTTGCTGTGCATAAAGCTGTGAAAATTGCCATAATAGCACTGAAATCTTTCTGAACTGTTTTAGTTGACTTATGCCATACTGAAGCACTCAAAGAAGTTGCCTGCTCAGCCCTTTTGAGAATAAAGTCATTAAAAGGCCTCAATCTAGACATTCAAGAGGAAAAGCCTTGGTCAGGGTTTCTTTGTACTGTGAACTGGCTGTGTGTGGTAGATTCCAGGCCTCAAGGAAGAAAAAGAGCTTTGGGATGACCATGTAAGGTGGGGTCCCACATCCCTCTCTCTGCCTTAAGCTAGTCAGGTTACTTTAAATATTTTGTAATTGATTGCGAGTTTTTTGGCCTGTCTTTGTTTTGGAAAGCTGTATCCAACCTGTGTGTCTACACAGGTGCATCAGAACTTGAACTGTAGAGAGAGGGTGAGCTTAATTTTACTGCTGAGGAATGAGACACTTGTTTAGTCATGACCCCAGTGGCATTTGAGCAGACAATTTCAGTGCAAGCAACATGAATTTGAGTTTGTGGTTTATCCCCGGGACTGGAAGTCAGTAAGTGCAGGTGGTCTTCCTGGCCTGCCAGTGATGCTTCCTGGTTGTGTGACTTTGGATAAGTCATCCCATTCCTCTGTTGGGTGGCTTCATCTCTGCAAAGTGGCAGAACATGTAATCATTTCAATTTCATGAGGTTTGTCTGCTAACTGTTGTGTGTCTAAGTCTCTTCACATGCTCTGAAATCCTTAGCTGGAAAGACCCTGGTCTTCCAGCAGTTACAAACTGAAATGACCTTTACTTGCTGACTGCTTGTTACACTCCAGTCACTGAGTCTGTTCAGGATGAAGTAGATGAAAGCATGGCTTCTGCTCTTGATTGCTCCTTACCCAGCCATGCTGCACAGGGGTTTATTTCTCTTGATGTGATCCCAATCCGTTGGTTTCACTGTGCTCCCTCTATAAATTTTTGCATGCATGGATTTGTTGCTGTAGTAATCTAAACATGGAAACGGAGCTTTGGAGAGGAGAGTTCGTTGGTGGTACCCTGAAGCTCCTGATGCCTCTAGTCCTATTGCAGCAAGTACCAGTGATGGTGAGTTTGACATCCTCTGTCATGCCCAGTACTCATGTCAGCAACTCTCCAGACACCTTACAAAGTGGGATCTTCCTGGTGCGCCCAAGCAAGCAGAATCCAGGGCAATGTTCTCATTGGAATGTTGTCTTTTTCCGCAAGACTATAGCTGTGGAGAAGCAAATACTTCATGGTGTTCTTACTAAGGCAAGTCAAATAAGTTGGTTGAAATTGGACCTGTATAGGGATGGGAAGCCTGTGTAGATCGTGGTAACTTATTTGGTGGGACATCTTAGAAGGCAATCCCAGCCTCACAGAAGGAGGGTGCTGAGCAGCTGAAGGGAAGGGGATGCTTTTTATTCTGGTCTAGAACTTTAAAATAAACTCTGACTGCATTTGGCCATTTTCTTGAGAACATGAAGGCTTGGCTAGTTTCTAAACCTACCAGCTTTGTTCTTAGTTCCTGGAACACACTTCTGATTTTGCATGGATAAGGTCTGTGGTGTTTCCTGTCCTCAAGCAGTGCTGGGCTTCTTGGTGGTGTCATGGTTTAGGTGCATTTTGGCAGAACATGCAATAGTTCCTGTATGATTGTTCATTGTTCTAAATACTTCCAAGATGAAAAGGGCTATAGAAATGTAGTCATATCATTAATGTGTGGTTTTCCCTCAACATTGTTAATACAATATGGTTTGCTGCTATGACTGTAGTTGACAAGCTATGTGAATTTTAACTATAGTTCACAGACAAGCCCTTTTTTTCCCCAAAACCAGGAGTGAATGGAGCCAGACAGACCTATAATTCATTCCCAAGCAGATGAAAATAGTTTCCACTATCAAGAGATTTCAGCCCTTTTAACAGCACACACCCAAACTGTTAAATTGCAGCTCAGTGTCACGGGAGAAAAGCTTTGACTTGGTCAGCTGGCCTGGAAAGGCAGCCACACAGTTTTTCAGATTATAAAGCTGCATGGACTGGGTAGCCATTTGGCTGGAATACCCTGTCATCTCCACCACCCACTGTTTGGAGATTGGTTTTGAGGCAGCACTGTAAATGTCCCTTCCCTCCCCTACAACCTAATATTAGATTAATATAAAAAGGCACTGAATTCCTTGCAATTGCAATTTCAGTAGCTGAGGTACCCACTGGGGCACTGAGCTGAGAGTCTCTGCACCTCTGCAGGACACCCAGGTTTTCTCCAGTCCACAAAACCCCATGAGATAATTCCTCACTGCTAGTCCCATTTTTAAGTGGGAAAACCAAAGCACTGAGCCATCCAGTGAAAGGAAAAGGTCAATTTTAAAAACAAACCTGTAGCTCTTCTACAAGAGAACCTTTTTTAGGGTTGCTGATGCTTGAATCTAGTCTGAAAGTCTATTCTAATATTAGCAAAAAATAACTGTTTACCAGGAAGCTGGCAGAGGTAGCTGTGTGCTTTGAGAGCCTTGTAAATAGTTACTTCATAAACATCCTGGGATTTCTTAGTAGTTTGGTGTTTGAGGTGAGGCAGCTGGAGTCCCCTAAGAGCACTGGAAACACTTCCATCTTCTGTCAGCCACCTTTGTGTCCTGGCTTTGACTGATCTGAGACCTGCAGGTCCCAGAAATTACATGCATTTTTGAGTTCTTTTGAAATATGCTGATCTGAGCCTAGTAAAGATGCTGCTTGGGTTTAAGGACTCGGAACTGAAGGCTACAGCTCCTTCCTCAGAAGCAGCTGTTTGCCACGTATCAGCTGTGGTTGCAGGAGGTGAGGGGTAGGCACTGTTTTCCTTACCCAGCTTTCATGCAGTCCCTGTGTCCAGCTCCGTGGGGCAGGGGGTTGTGTTCCAGAAAGGCTCAGCTCTATCCAACTCTGCTTAGTTTGTACTTCCACTCCCATAACCACTTTAGCAGTGCAGTCAGGCTGAGAGGCCCGTGCACTATGACAGCTGTAACGCAAGCTGCTTTTATCCAGACATGTGTTTCACATTGCTTCTTCCTCCCTCCTACATACGTATAACTTGGCTGTGCTGGACAAGCCCCCAGCCAAGAGTGTTAAGATTTTCTTTTGGCTCAGAACACCTGGTGTGTTTCTCTACCTCCTCCCAGCCCTTCTCCCCTCACTCCTCCCTCCTGCATTCCCCCACCCTTCAACTTTGTTTTTCCCATAATTTATTTAAGAAACCATCTTGACTGCAACAACCAACCTACAGAGACACTTCATTAGCAGGGCGGAAATTTGCCTCCATCCCCTTTGAACAAGGGCTAGACTGGAGGCATGTGGGTCTTAACTACTCCTCACACAGGCAGTTCCAATCTGGTGATTGTACAACACAGGTCAGAAAGACCCACCCTCCATTCTACATTAATGAGAATGGAGAGAAGTGGAAATACCTGATCCTTAACATTCCTCCCTACAGGTATGTATAGATCAGGAGCCTTTTGGTGAGAATTGGCTTCCTGCCCCTCTCCCTGTTGGTAAACAGCTGACTGCCCATGTACCTTCTGGAAGAGGCAAGTGGTCCTGGCTCAGTGTTACGAGTTGCGGGAGCTTCCAAACAGAATTACCAGCTTCAGGTGGCAGCAGACAGGGGATATGTGGTCAGTCTCCCTTCCAGTCCCCCTTCCGTATCCAGAAGCAAAATGAGATGGTAGCCCAGGCTGTGGGACACCTCTCTATGTAAAAACCAAGGCTTGGACTCAATGATCTTAAAAGGTCTTTTCCAACCTAAACGATTCTGAAATTTGATGTATTTGGGGAATCCTCTTCTTTCCCTTCTCACTGCATTCAGACCTGGTAGTCTTGTTACTGCAAACCATAGACCATGTATGTGTATGTACGTGTTCTCTCAAGCAGTGGTTTCTCAGGCTGTTTTGAATAGTAAACCAGCATCTGTGCCCGATACACTGGCTGATTTTTTTTAATGCTCTTGTTAGAAGCTGTGTAAAACCTTTTAATTTATTTTTATTGGACACAGATGCTGAACTTGCACAATATGCTCGTTCCCTGACCAGGGTTTATTAGCTAAGCTCTCTGTTTGCTTCAGGATTTGGGGGCTAAACTTTGCTCCAGCTGGGAGGAGCTCTGGAGAAGCGCTGTGGCTGCACCCACTTGGTTTCACAGGCGCTTGCCGGTGCTGGCAGCTACTCACTGGTGGCACATACACATACGGAGGAGCAGTGCAGCCCTCTTGTCCACGTTAATATATCAAGTCACTGCTGTGGACAATGCCCTGTGCTAGACCTGCTTATCAGCTCGAGTCACATTCCGTAACAGCAACAAAAACACAGCAGCCGCCTTCCTCATCACAGTGGAGCCCCTGCTGCAGCTCTGGGGCCGCGGGTCGGCTTCTCGTGCCCGGCGCACTGAGCGCAGGTTTCTGCAGCTCTGGTTAAAGCTTTTCTCCCGAGTGTCCCTTGCACACGGATGCAGGCTGGGCAGGCTCTGCTCAGCGGCTGACTCCGCAGTTCACCCCGCAGACGGCTACGGAAGCTCCAGCTCCCTGGTATCTAGTTAAGGTGCTAGGGTTGACCGAACACCAGCAGCAGCTCAGCCTTACCCCAGCCGCGCACCAGCTCTTCTCCTCCCGTTTCTCTTTCGGTCTCGTTAAGCGCTCAGGTCATCTCCCCTCGCCCGGCTCCTCTGGCGCCGCTCTCCTCGGGCTGCTGACAGCCAGCTGCTGGCTCTGCCCGTTTTTTGTTATTGGTTGTCCTGGAGACGGGAAGTTTCCTGTTACATGTGCCAGAGAGGGAGGGTGGGCCCGAGGAGCAGAGCCTGGGGCGAGTTCCCGCACACCGAGCGCCGCACTTGTTGCTCGCATCCTCCCCGAGTTTCCTCCTGGCGAGGTCTTTGCTTATTTTCCTTTTAAATACAGCTTTTTCTGGAGTGAGACTTGACTCGATTCTCTCCCTGAGATAGTTTGGGGGCTGTTAAAGCAATTAACTTTTCTTTATGCTGCCCATGAAGACTCCCAGGGAAGAAGCTTTTCTCTTGTGCTCCTTGGTGGGACAGGACAAGAGGTCTGCTGGACTGTGGAGCAGGGGCTGCCTGAACAGGGTGCAGGGACGCTGCTGCTGGAGTCACTTTGGCCCCTGCCCTTGGCCAGGGCATTCACTGTCTTAGTGCCTTGTGTTGGGGACAGCTGGCACCCACTGCCTTGTCCCAGAGGTTGTTGAAGTTCAGATGAGGTCCTTCAGGCAGGTGCAAAGTGATAATTTCTTACGCACCTCATCATTTGCTCTCCTATTTGATGAAACTCATCAGATGGCTTTTGTTCAGCAACTGGGATCTACATTACTTATTTGTACTCATATGATTTTTGTCTTTTTTGATGCTTTCGTTTCTTGTCTTTATTCCAAGACTTGTTGGTTGGTTTCTTTTCAGGAAGTTCTTCTGATGACCTCTGTACCCTTCTCTGGCTTATATTAGGGAATGCTTTCTTCTGGTATATTTTGGGAGAGGCAAAGCTGCTTTTGGGGTATGTGACTTTGCTTCTTCTCTGACTGTGCATCTGCTTCTACTAACTGCAAGGAGGCAAAAACATGTTAATGAACTCAATTGTTATTTGGTCTTTATCCTATCCCGTGAGGTCAAATCAGGGTAGGATGTCTCAAATGAAATAACAACTTTGTTTGGACCAGTGGTCAGCTCATGCATACTCCTGTTGAAGGGTGGGGTAGGCAAATAATACAGTTGCATATTTAAAAGATTAAATTATTTTGGGACATGTGTAATAATAAAGACTACCATTAATTTATGTAAATAATCTCTCCATCTCTTGGGCATTAGTCAGGTGCTTAGGAAGTTCTCCCACCACACGTTAATGCATAAGCAACTATGTTTCAGGACCTCTTGTGTTAAGGATTAATCCAGTTATTACCCTCGGCGTCCTATTGGTAACTCTGGTTTTGGCCTTTTGACTTTCATTATGGGACTGCAGTCTTAGTTCTGCAACCGAATTTCCATTATGACCCAACTCAGGAGCACTGCTGGCTCAAGTGGGGCCATGGCCCCAATTTGGGTAATTCTGCAGGAAGATACAAGCAGTTGCAGGAGGTGGGTTAGAGAGGGCTTGGCTTTACAAGCCTAATGGGTTAGAAACTAGAGATCTGAATTCCAGTGACTTCAGGGCTGATCTGTGCTTCCACAAAAGCCTTGCTCGGGGCATCTTTTGTTTGCATTAAGGGAAGGGGGGGAGTGTGTGGATGTCCCTCTCCACACTGGCGAGGAGGCTGTAGGGGTGAGGAGAGTGCTTGACCATTGCTGCATGCCTCAGTTAACTCTAATACAGATCAGTGCATGTGAGAAAGAAATGTGGACTAATGAGAATACTTGCCTGGTTTCTTTTGGGGAAACAAAAAGCTGTCTTGCAGCTTGCTGACATTTCTATAGTCACGTTGCACTGGCAGGACAAGCAGCACCAGTAGTTCTTTTGGAAAGACAGAACAAGGGCATCAAATGTGTTGTCCCCATCCCGGTCCCCTCTTCCCTCCCCACTATGTGAAAGGAGCTCTTTGAGTGCCAGTCAGCGCAGCTCCACACAGGGACATAAAGCCAGCTTTGTCCAGGCATTCAGTACCCCAGACCATGCCACGCTGCTGCAGCCCTCCTTACCTGTGCAGTGCCAGGCCCCGCGCACTCCTGCAGCCCGGTGGCAGCAGTCTGCGACCTGCTGCTTTGCTGCTTCACCTGCTCTGGGCTGGTGAATGATCCTCTGGGCTCATGGGAGTGTGAGATGCAGGCCCAGGCAGGGCTAGTCTGTGAGGCTTTGGGAGAACTACAGTTGTGTTCCCCCCAGACACACATGCACACAAGTTAAGAAACAAACTGCATTTGTTAGATCTCTGGTGTGTTCAGACATGCCTTAAAGGGTTTATAATAAGAATAAATGAAGTGCTTACTCTTATCTTCCCCTGTGTGACCCACTTTTTGCAAAAGAAGTTGGTAATCCAGCTAGGGCACTCCTTAGGAGAGGAGAAAAATCTCCATTTTGTTCTTCCCTGCAGTAAAATAATTCTCTTCTAAAATACCTCTTGTTGCTGCTTGGCTGCAGGGCTTGATCTTTAAATGCCTTATGAAGTGTTTCTGTGTATCTAGTGTCAGATACTAGATACTGATAATAGACAACTGCCAGTTCTGCTGCGAAACCCAAGTTTTAAAAAGTGCCTCTAAATTCTGCCCATT
The DNA here is from genome assembly GCF_000696875.1 of Nestor notabilis. Classification (NCBI taxonomy): domain Eukaryota; kingdom Metazoa; phylum Chordata; class Aves; order Psittaciformes; family Psittacidae; genus Nestor; species Nestor notabilis. The sequence goes on along the minus strand of NW_009915468.1, from coordinate 8,804 downwards.
TTCTTAAAACAAGAAAAACAAGTAACTGCTGGGTGGCTCTTCACATCGTGAAATCAGTGTCTTCACTGGTTTAAGTCAGAGAGTGTACTAGAGGAGAAATTACTTCCTGCCTGTATTCTAACGAGCATATCTCTGTCACCAAACTCTTTTTTATGTACCCAAAAGCACTGATGGCTGCCAGAAATCTTCTGAAGATTCCTGGAAGAAGCTAATAATTTTCACATGGCCACTTTGCTAAGGCTAGTAGAGCTGGTTGTGCATTACTGTCTGAGCAAATGGACTGGTTTTCCTGGATGCAGGACTCCAGCTGCAGATCTGAAGCATGTGTTAGCAGGTCAGGACACAGGGTGTGTTACCTGAACAGTGCTTCCTTGTCAGCTCAGTCTGGACTCTCTTTCTGTGACTTAATTTACATTCCTGTTTCCTCAAATGTCGATTTCTTCAACTTCAAACCACAAACAGTAGAATTAGAAGCTCTCCAATGTGGAAATACACAGACATCCTCTCAACTCTGAGGTGTAGGGATCAACAGGACTCCTTTACACGTTTATGCTAGAGCCATTGGACATGGAATATACATGGCCAACAATGCAGAATTAATAACTGCATATTTTATCAGGCCTTTTGCAGATCTCAAAGATCTGAAATCATTTAGCAGAAGAGATTGACACCTCTGTTTGTACTACATGTGGGGAAGTGGAGGCAGAGACACCTTAAGCAAGGTGCCAGGAACAGAACCCCACTTCTGCTCCAGGGCTTAA
>NW_009915468.1:0-8012 GCF_000696875.1 Nestor notabilis | reverse complement strand
TTCCTGCTGGAACAGGCATTCTCTGCAAAAAATCCCAAACCAAGCAAACCTCAAGTCTTTATCAGAAGACACCTTGTATTTGGAGGGAGGAGTTCTTATCTATAAAAATAATTACCAGTTCATTTTCCCTTTTGTTTCCCAGATGTCGCCATGCTGCCATAGCAAAGTACTTTGGGGATGTCACCCCTCCTTGTAACAAGTGCTGTGACTACTGCAAGAACCCAGCAGCAGTGAAAAGACAACTAGAGTCACTGGAGCGGTGCAGCAACAGCTGGAGCAGGACCTGCATTGGGCCCATGGGCTCCTCTTGGGAGAGCTATGACCCAGAGCTGTATGAAGGCGGGAGAAGAGGTTGCAGGGGTTTTAGCAGGTCTGTACTTGGCTGCTTCAAACTCAGCTCATAGGAACTATCTGCTAGGAGAGCAGAGATTCTCTCCCAGCTGCAGGTCCAGCCATTCCTATTTTCAGCACATGTTTCTGCGTGGTGGTATTTTCCTCTAACTTCTTGGCAGCAGGAGCTGGAATTTAATTTTCCACACACTTTGGCAGCCTGGAGCACATTCATGTCCCAGAGAGCCAAAAGCTGTTCTGCCTGACCTAAGAAGTGCCCTGCAGAATGTAATTTGTTTAAGAAGCTAGCCTGACATTTTTGGAAAGCAGTAAGTGAGCTCAGCCTGTTCACAGTCACAAGGACCAAAACTGCTTGAATTGAGACCAATGTGACAGCAAAGTATGACATGGTCCAGACTTCATTTCTGTCTGTGGGCCAGCAGGTGGGGGGGCACTGACAGGACTCGGTCACCACAGAGGATGTAACAGAGTGCCAGTGGCAGCTGCTAGATTTTAGTGTTTTCCTATCAGGCTGACAGCAAAAGGAAGATGTACAGTGGGAAACATGATAAATTCTGTAAAACACTTGGCAGCGTGGAGATGACAACTTTTCTTCCTCCTTATTCTCTGGCTGAGTTGCAGCAAAGGTGCAGCTCTGTCAGGATTCAAGCTTGGCTGCTTGTGCTGCCTGGGAAGCTGTGCCGAATGTGCGTCACTGCTGGCTGGCCTGGCCCCTGCTTTACCTTAGACAGCTTGAGCCTGGCAGCTTTGGTCTTCAGGCAAGTCCAGCTGAGTCAGAGGAAACCAATGTCCTTGTGACCTAAGTTTGATCTCAGGACCTGAGAAGACATGGCCAATGCTGTTTTAGAGCACACTGTTTGCCATTTGATGTATTGAACCTCTCCATGACTTGATTGTAGCTTTGCCTTGGAAGTTCTAACAGTCAACAGTCTTCAAGCTCTGATTTGTAATACCTGTTGGTTTTGCCTGTGACAGCTGTGGAAAGCAGTAAACACTTGGGCTACATCTGGTGAGAATCAGCTGCTGCATTTCCATGTATCAGTGGTGGGATTTCACTTAATACAACAATACCACAACATTTAATTACTGGTACAGGCTGCCCAAAGAAGCTGTGGCTGCCCCATCCCTGGCATTGTTCAAGGCCAGCTTGGACACAGGGGCTTAGAGCAACCTGCTCCAGTGGAAGGTGTCCCTGCCCGTGGCCGGGGGTTAGAACTGGATGAGTTTTAAGGGCCCTTCAACCCAAACCCTTTGCCCTTTTAGCCATTTCTACTCCACGGGCAGTAGCGACTGATGGATGGAGTACATGACACAAAACAGTGACAACCCCATGGGAGAATCTGGCAGAGCTTCTGAAATGGATGGAGCCCTCCATTTTCAGAGTACTAGCTATATGCTACTAGTTCATGCTGCTGCTTACTAGTTCATGGGATTAACAAGTCCCATGAATTTTTGGAGGATACTCACTGTTGTCTAGGTTGAGGGCTGGTGGTGAAACAAAAAGCTAAGACTTTTGTAATCATCTTTTGTAAATACTGTAAAAAGTGACCTTGGCTTTCATAAGCCTATCTCCTAGTTAATGCTGCAGCTACAGAAATGTTTGTTCCTCTTCTTTTCTTGCCTTATCTAGATATGATGAAGAAAGCAGTGGGAATGGGGATGAAGCCAATGAAGAGAGTCGGAAACGGGAGTGGAACATCTTCTACAAAAAGCAGATGAGTCTGCGCAAAGTGAGTTGGTGTCCCCTTGTAAGAGATTCATGGAGTGTTTGCTGTGAGCTTGTCTTACGGAGATAAAGGCTTTCTGGCACTAATGAAACTAAATCATTGCATGTTGCTGTTGTTTTTTGGGTTTGACTTCTAGTACCTCTGCTTTTGCTGTGTTCTCCATGTTCTGGGTCAGTCCTGTAATATGAAGAACCACAGCTTATTCATATACTGGTTTCTCTGCAATGCTAATCAAGAGGGTCCTGTTGTCTTTAACTCCTCTGATATTAGTAAAAACAGATTTTCCCACTCAGCTTCTCTTGCACAGCTCTTTCCTGTAGCAAAGGTGAACTTTTTTGCTTTCATTCTCATTGTCTTCTTTCCTCCATTTTGGTGCCTTTTCAGTACCTTTGTAACTTCAGCATTATTTTTCCCTGGAGCTGCTTCTAGACCTGCATGTGTATTGCAGGAATGGAAATGTTTGACTGATCTTTGTTTTCTTCCAGGGCAAAGAACCAGAAAAAGAAGATTTTGTTCCTCCAAGTAAATATCTTCCTTGATTTATGACGGGTTTTCTTTGGGAGAAGAAAGTCTTGTATTTTGCTGCTGCATGTAATTTATACAGCATCAAGCCTGGAGGTATCAGTCCCTAGGCACAGAGGATGGACGTTTGGCTGTGGAAGCTTGGCTGGAGGAGATGGATCAGAGCTTAGCTTTGGTTGGGGTGAAGATATGCAATGCATCTTTCTGAACAACTTTTCAAAATAAGCAAGAGAGAAGGAAAACTCTGTCTAACCTGACTTTGTAGGCAGTTTCTGCAGGGGTTATACAGCAGCATCCAACTGGGCTATAAGGAAACTACTGAAAACCTGTTCCGTTTGTAAATGCGCTAAGTGGAGCCCTAGTAACATAGCTCTTACACTATTGTAAAAGAACACCTGGACACCTGGTAGTTTTTTTTGGGTTGTTTTTTTTTTTTTTTTTTTTTTTTTTTGGTTGTTATTGTGGGGAGTGGAAAAGAGTTCAGTTTCCTGAGAGCTGGGATTCCTTGAGAAGGGGTTTCCTGAGATGGGGAGGTTTAGGAAAGCTGTTAGTCATAAACTATCAAGAGATGTTCTCATCCAGAGCGAAAAATCTTACTTTGGCTTCTGCCTACTCTTTTGGGGTTTGTAGCTCCTTCAGGTAACAAGGGTGACTTGGGTGCCTGTGCAGGGAGGAGCATGTGGAGCAGTGCTGGATGGGCATCCTGCAGTGACAGCTGAGATGTCCTCCACCAGCCCCAGCCCTGCTATGACAAATGCCTCTTCTGTGATAGGTGCAGATTGTCCCTTGAAGGATGCCATCAGCAGGAGAATCTCTAAGCTCACAGTGAAGGTAAGAAAGGCTTGTTCACATTCATCCTGTTGACCTACAAAGAACAACAAAGATTCTGCCTGCCCTCTTCTTACTCCTTCAGGGATGGAAGTCCAAGGGGCACTATGGCCTCTGTAGAGCATGACTCAGTATCCCATGTTTCCTAGGGACGGGAACACTGCTTGAAGATGCTGGAAGAAGCTTTGAGCACCAACCAAAAGATTCCAGCAGCAGGAGGAAAAGGGTATGAGACAAGAGAAGAGGGGTAGCATGTTGAAACCCTTAACACAGGGCCTACTCTTCCCACAGCAACATTACCATTCTCGGGGAATGTCATTTTAAGTTATTTGGTCCAAGGATGTAGTTTACAGCTATGAGGATTCCTGTGTCTCGTTCTGCTAGATCAGCTTGATCCTAGGAGTCGCAATTCTTCCCTGTCCCACAAGATGGGGATAATGTACTTCTCAAACTGAGCAACTGGACAAGAAGACTTTGATTTAAAACTGATTTCAACACCCTTTCCATGCTCCAGCAATTCACCGCTGCATTCCTTAGGACTTACTTGGAAGCTATCACTTATTCTTGCACCGGAGGGAGTCAATTTTGTAATTCCTGGGAGATGCTTAACCATTAGTGTTCCCTTTGCAAATCTAGAAGTGTGTCTTGCCAGAAATCACCCTAGCCTGTGTTACAGGTCAGACCCTCATGCCTGTGCTGTGGAGCTGGAGTATGAAGCTTTCCGAACCAGTAAAATGGCAAACTCATACAAGGCAACTGTGCTAAAGAAGGTAGTGCAAATCATCTGCAGTTGTTCCCTTGAACGGGGTGTGGCCTCAGCTCGAGGGGATATTGGGTAGAGTTTGTGCGGGAAGGATGAAGGAGAAGCTTTGCTTTGCCTTGGATGTCTTCCAAATCTTTCTTCTTTATTTTTTTTCCAGGAGGGCCCAGTGCAAGCTTACCCAGATACCATCTAGGGCTGGGAATAAGGGGAATGAGGAGTTCCTCAGGCTGTAGCTGACAGTAGGGGAGCCTTGGGTTAGGTCAGCTGGTTGCCATAAATCTCTCTGAAGACATTTCTGTTCTTGAGATAGGTGTCTCTCCAGGGGAGACGTTAGTTTTGTCACCGTGGCTTTTAGTGTGCGCAAAGGCAGGAACACCTAAAGATTTCTGGCATCTAGAGAATATTTCTGTTTTCAGGTAGCAGAAATCAACAAAGCCTCAAAACAAGGAGAGTTGTTCTCAGTCTTTGGGTCTGCAACTGGTAGCAAGAGCAGCTTGGAAACAAAACCTGAATCTCCAGCAGAAGAAGACTTCCTCCCTGCATCCCAGGTTTACTCGGTGAGGGAGTACATATGAACAGACAAGAAAGGAATGGGATCTTTGTCTACCACAGCCATAGCTGTGTATTTCTATTGCAATTACTTTCCCTGTCTGTCCTTTGGTTTTGGAGTGAGATCAATGAGTCATGCTGGTTCCTATTAGTGAATAGATTCTATGTCCATGCCATATGTTAAAGAAGTTTTTCTCATCTTGCTCTAAACAAGGATGCTGTTTCTTTACTGTGCAAATGACTTAGGGCCTATGACTTTAACCTAATCTGTGTCCCTGATGTCTCAGTTCATGGTTAAGATGATGACTCGGGTTTAGAGCCTTCCCCAGCTTATGGCTGTAACACTGGTGCATCATATACAGAAACTTAGCTCCTGAAGGGTTCTGCACATGGGGCTTCCTTAATGTTCTCACATCCAAAATTTATTCTTCCTTTCTCTCTAGTTCAAACCCAAGCGTGTGGGAGCAGGATTTCCAAGGAAATCCAGTTTGTTCCAGGCAGCTTCAGAACTGCTGAAGATCCAGGAGGAGAGTGATAAAAAGCCTGACAAAAAAGAAGTAGATTATCCAAATGGACAAGAGAACAGTAACTCCAGTCTGGAGCTGGACACCAGGAACCCTGTTCTCCAGAAGAAAGAAATAGCAACCAAAGCAATGTGTGAGAGTGCTGGGGTGGAAGTACTCCATCCTGAAAAGAGGGGACAGCAACCCAGTCCAGATACAAAAGCTGCCCTTTTGGCGGGCCCTACTAAGAAGTCCAAACGTAGCAAAAAGCAGCAAATGCTCACAGAATCAGCTAAAAAAGAATCACAGGATATTTCCAAATTCTTCTCCCTCCCCAAAGGTGGGTCTAAAGCCAAAAGTTGCAGCTCAGCAAAGGAAGGTGGCTGTTCTGCAAGCATACTACCTCAGGTTTCTTCTCAAAGCGTGTGTCAAGAGAAACCAATACCTCAGGAAAACAAAGATGTCTCTGGAGAAGATATGACTGGACAACCCCAGGCAGAGAATGAAGAACTGGAAGAGACACAAGTAGCACTGACTGAGAGAGAGGCTGCTGAATCTGAGCTCCTTCAGGAAGAAACCGATGTAAAATCCAGGTAACATCTCAACCTCTATGCTCCTTGTTCTTGGCCTGTTAACAAGCTGCAGAGCCCCACCAGCCCTGTCCTGTCTGTAGATCTTGAGGCTGGTGAGGGAGGCTCTTGCTTTACCATAGAGAGTCTTGTGGCCACCGACGGCAAATGCAGTCATATCTTCACTGTGGAATGATTACAATTGGCCTTCTTTTCACTCTTCGCACTAGTGCTGATGAAAATGCCACAGAAACTGAGCTAACTGTTGCTGAGGAAGGTGAGAGTGGGAAGCGACCAGGATCAGATGAGGTAAGACTTTAATGGGTGCTAATTTCCTTTACTTTTTCTGCCTACCTTATGCCAAGTTTCTCTCTGGGAGTCAGAATCCCAGGCTGGTTTGTGTTGGAACAGACCTTAAAGCTCATCCAGCTCCAACCCCCTGCCATGGGCAGGGACACCTTCCACTAGAGCAGGCTGCTCCAAGCTCCTGTGTCCAACCTGGCCTTGAACACTGCCAGGGATGGGGCAGCCACAGCTTCCCTGGGCCACCTGTCCTCAGCACCCTCACAGGGAAGAATTCTGCCTCAGAGCTCATCTCAATTTCCCCTCTGGCAGGTTAAAGCCATTCCCCTTGGCCTGTCCCTCCAGGCCCTTGTCCAAAGCCCCTCTCCAGGTTTCTTGTAGCCCCTTTAGGCACTGGAGCTGCTCTAAGGTCTGCCCGGAGCCTTCTCTTCTCCTGGCTGACCCAGCCCAGCTCTCAGCCTGTGTCCAGAGCAGAGGTGCTCCAGCAAGCTGCTTTGTCAAATCAAGGGAACAACCCCACGCCAGTGACACATAGGACCACTCAGAAGTGAACCATGCTCACAGCCTTCCTTGCATTCAGTCTCTGGTTCTGCATTTTGCATCTGAGAATGCCTCAGACTGAACAGGAGTGTGGCACTCCTGAGTGGTTGGTTCTTCCATGGGGTGTATTTTCAGCAGACATCCTGGGAATTTTTTTTCTGTCCATTTTTCCTGTACAGGACAGGGTCTAGCAGTGAGCTGCCCTAATAAGACCACAGGGTAATTCTAAATGTGGTAGCTTAAAGGGTTTTTCTCAAAGTCCCTTTGTGTGAGAAATAGTGTATCATGTCTGCGCAGCAAAATGGGTTACAGAGATAGAATCATAGAATGGTTAGGGTTGGAAAGGACCTTAAGATCATCTAGTTCCAACCCCCCTGCCATGAGCAGGGACACCACACACTAAACTATGTCGCCCAAGGCACTGTCCAAAACACTGCCAGGGATGGACCATTCACAACTTCCTTGGGCAGCCTATTCCAGTGCCTCACCACCCTCACAGTAAAGAACTTCTTCCTTGTATCTAACCTAAAGTTCCCCTGTTTCAGTTTAAAGCCATTACCCCTTGTCTTATCACTACAGTCCCTAACAAAGAGTCCCTCCCCAGCATCCTTGTAGGCCCCCTTCAGATATTGGAAGGCTGCTATAAGGTCTCCACGCAGTCTTCTCTTCTCCAGGCTGAACAGCCCCAACTTTCTTAGCCTGTCTTCATACAGGAGGTGCTCCAGCCCCTGATCGTCCTCGTGGCCTCCTCTGGACTTGCTCCAACAGCTCCATGTTCTTTTTATGTTGAGGACACCAGAACTGTACACAATACTCCAAGTGAGGTCTCACGAGAGCAGAGTAGAGGGGCAGGATCACCTCCTTTGACCTGCTGGTCACACTGCTTCTGATACAGCCCAGGACAAGGGTAGTTTCTGGGCTCAAGCGCACACTGACGACAGCTCAAGTCAACACCCCCAAGTCCTTCTCCTCAGGGCTGCTCTGAATCTCTTCTCTGCCCACCCTGTAGCTGTGCCTGGGATTGCCCCAACCCAGGTGTAGGACCTTGCACTTGGCTTGGTTAAAGTTCATAAGGTTGGCATCGGCCCACCTCACAAGAGTGTCCAGGTCCCTCTGGATCCCATCCCTTCCCTCCAGTGTATCAGCTGAACCACACAGCTTGGTGTCATCAGCAAACTTGCTGAGGGTGCATCAATCCCACGGTCCGTGTTGCCGACAGAAATGTTGAACAAGACAGGTCCCACCACCAATCCCTGAGGGACACCACTTGTTACTGGCCTCCAACTGGACATTGAGCCACTTACTGTAACCCTTTGCATGCGGCCATCAGCCAATTCTTTATCCACTGAGTGGTCCA
>NW_009915467.1:0-1051 GCF_000696875.1 Nestor notabilis | reverse complement strand
GGCACCTCGTGGGGCTGGGTGGCAGCCGGGCCGCCGCGCTCTGCTCCGTCCGGAAGCTGTAGTCGTACTGTGGGGCAAAGCAAGACAGAGGGAACTGTGGGGTGCTGCTCAAAGGCAGCCAGGGCGAGGGTGCCCGGCCTCACAGCCATGCTCCACGGTCCATGCTGGGATGACACATGCAGAAGAATAAGGTAAGAACTGGGCTTGGCAGCACCCCGAGCTGTGATCTCCCCAGGCAGGGCCATGCTGGGTGAGCCTGCCAGCGCCACCTGACCCCACATTGGTAACTGTCCTGGGCAGGATCCATCTCCTCCCCTAAACCCCAGCATTAACACAACACCCCAAACTCCAGCATTAAAACACCCTAATCCCCAGTATTAATGCAAACGTAACCACATGCATCCTGCACATAAAGCAGCTAGTCAAAAAGTCTCCCCTTTGCCGTCTTCGTTCACACAAGCTGGTACATAATTAACACTGTTGGTTTGGGAAGGTAGGTGAAAATTCCTATATACGTGTCCCTGCTCTCCACAGATGTCCCTGCAGCGGATGGGCGCAGACGAGCCCCCCATGCCGTAGCAGTGCCATCTCGTGGCATGTGTTGGGCCGTACCCCAACAACGCCTGGTCACCCTGGATGCTGCCGTGGTCCCTTGCCATGCAACAGCATCCCCAGGAGAGGATGGGGCTGCAGTGGCTGTCCCATGTCGGGTGCTGGAAGTGATGCACTGGAGCTGCTTCGGCACACAGGCCTGTGCACACACACTGCTCCGGCTATGGACCATCCTCCCCTGTGTGTCCATGTCCCATCTGTGGCTCCTGGGACGTCACCAAGATGTTCCCTCGGACCGGCGCCGGGCCGTTTTCCCCCCCCTCCCCCCCAGCCAGCCTGGGGCATGGGACATGCTGCCAGTGGCACAGGCCCAGGAACTCAGGGACTTTGCCAGTGCCTGACCCTGGCGCTGTGCGCAGGGTGAAGCTGTGGTGATGGCCGGGCTGGCTGTGCCAGGGTTGTGGTGCCAAGAGCCCTGGGCGCTGTGCAAGGGCCGCAC
>NW_009915466.1:16333-22941 GCF_000696875.1 Nestor notabilis | reverse complement strand
CCCTCTGGATCCCATCCCTTTCCTCCAGCGTTATCAGCTTTATCTTTTCAGTTTTGTAAAAAGATAACTGGCTGTAGAGGAACAGAAAAGACAATTTGCAGCTGACTCTGGGAAGGAAATAAAGGGCTGATAAAATACACAGATCTAGAAATATTCAAGGTAAGGAGGAAGTAACCTGTGCAACAAGGCTTTTCAGGAAAGAGCCATGCAGAATTGCTCTGTTTCTGCACCAGTTCTGCAGGGATCCTTCTATTGTTATCCCTTTTTTTTTTATAAGTAAGTAAGTTGTACCACAAGGTCCCAGACTAACTGCCTAAAACTGTGACCCAAATCTACACTATACCCTTCTGTTTCCCCAAGTGTTAAAGGACTTCTGGAGGGTTCAGACAAAGCATTGGCCTGAAGATTCGACATAGCAAAAAGATTTTGTGTCCTTAAATCCTCATTAAAACCTGCCTAATCCAGGCTTTGAAAGTATGTTAATAAAGGCAAAATAAGTCAGAGATGGAGCCTGCGATCAGAATTGTGCACCAGCACAACGTCAACTGCATCTTCAGCTTACACTTTGCAAAGGAGAAAGGCAACATACCCGGATCTCCTACAGCCAGCTGCCTACTCAGAATGACATACCCAGCCATGTCTTTTGGCTGATCACCTAGCGCAACCTGCTGACTTCCCACAGATACTACAATATAAACCGTGCACACAAAACTTCCTTAATCATTGAGGCAAGATTCCTCTTATCTCAGCCTTGTCCACCGTCAGAAGCCTGAATAAATAGTGAGTGCAGTTTGGTTGACACTGTGCCAGCTTGATTTTCACCGTGAAAGCCTGTGCTGCTAATTGCACCAGCGAATTCTTGTACTGTTAATTTTCAGAACATACTTTGTTTTATAATACTTGTTCTTTTTCCAGAGAAGCAGCTTTTAAGGTTCTTTAATAACATATTGTACACGGATCAGCCAGGATGTGAGTGCTCAGCATTGACTTGTCCTCACAGTGAACACAGTGACCAATTACTCTGGAATCCTCTAGGAAGATGATTTACCTTTCCAATTGCCTGCTGACAAGCCTGGCCAACCTGCAGAGATGATACTATAACATAACTGAGAAGTAAGATGTGCAGTGCTCATTTATCCAAATGATACAAAGAGGAAGGTTACAAAGAGGAAGGAAGGACTTTATGGACCAAATCATCAGTTTTTTGACATTGGTTGAATCTTACTGAGCTGAAACACATGTAAATGAAACAATGGAGAAACCAGCCTTCCCCTGTGGGCAGTCAAAGAGGGATGGCAGCACAGCTGGAAGGAAACCGCAGGCCTTGGCTGGGGGGCTGGCTCTGCCTTTTGCTGATGTTTCTGCTCAAAGGGTCCACTACCATTGCTCACGTGTCTCATAGTTTTCTGGCTTCTATTCCTCCAAGAACCTTGTTCCATCATTCTACCACCTGAATTTTCTTATTAAGAAATAATGGTAAGATAATTAGTATATTAAGAGGGTCCAGTCTAACATTTGCAAGGTTTATGGACATACACATGGCAGGTACCATCCATCCAAAAGCACTGGTAACTGGTAGTGTGCCCTCCTGAAACACCACATCATTTACACAGCACAGTCACAGCACCTTTGGAAAGGCTGAACAGCAAAGTAGGCATTTCTCCTGGGCAGTATCAGGCTTCACTCATGCACTGCCTGTTGATACCACCCCAAGCACTCACATTTGCCCACAGTACTCTTGCTCGATCCATGAGAAGACCTCCAATGGATTTACACAGCCAGGGAAGTTACTACTGACATAAATAGGGCAAAATGGGGAATTCACACCATTCACACAGGAGAACGCAGCCAGCGTTTCCCAAGTGAACACATCTGCTCTCACTGTGCTCCTCACAGTGCTGGGTCCTCTCCAGCTCCTTACCCACTCCCCACCACAGGGAAGGAAATGGGGCAACGCCGGCTGGTTGTCCCATATCCTTCTGTTAGAATGTGCTCAGCAGCCAGTTTGTGTCTTTCACAACTGCACCTACCAACTGTTCTATTAACGTCTCCGTTGCCTAACGCAGGAATCCCACCAGCTTTGGTTCAGTGCTTCCTCATGCCCAAGGGGAGAGGTCTGCAGCTTCCAGCTCACCCGGGGAAGATGGGGGATGCAACTGCAATATCATACCCTGAAAACTATGTTGTTAAGAATACCTTACCAGAAGTGCATTAGATATATTATAGCAGCAAATGATGTTTTGACATGTTTTAGAAAGAGCAAGAAATGATGCTGTTAAGATCTCTTATGGAGAAAACGTAGGAACTGTACAGAGCTACAAGCAGTTTGGAGTCAGCTCTAACACAAGTGAGATGAAATAAAAATGGTGAAGAACAGGTAGCTTAGAGTCATTTTACAAAGCACCAGACTGCAAAACGGGACTCAGAAGAGCTTTCAGTGGCTGCGCACCTATAACAGTTGAGCTGCTCTCCTCCTGCCTCCCAGCTTGGCTGGCTTTACACCCAGCCTTTCCTTGGCAAGACATTGTAGAGTGGATTGAGGTGCTGCAAGTTCTTCCTTGGTAAAACCAGAGGGCTGTTTCTGGCAAGAGTCACACAAACCCCATCTTTCTGCTCAGGGATAAGCAGCATCCCCATATCCTAACTGCACACTGAGAGCTCTTACCAGCACTGTTGTAAGCCTAGACTGTTATATTGAGCAAATTACAACCAAAATCCCCATCAAAACTAGATTGAGGGGACACGACATTCATATAAATATTTGAGTGTGAATAACAGCAGTTCTTTCTGGCAGGATGGGGGAGAAAGCAGCAGGGGTAAAATCAGCCAAGCCACTTGTAATAACCCCAAGGGAGGGCTAAAAGATTGCTTGTAATATTGGCTGTAAATAAAAAGCTTGGAACCACAAGTGAAAACTTTGTCTCCAGTTGCTTATTCCATGGAGATTTGCAGAAAGCAAAATGTAGAGATGGTCTCTGCAAACAGAGAGAAACATCTGTTTGTCCTCCAAATAAAACCTGCACGGCTTCCAGAGGTCTCTCTAACTTGGAGCATCAGACAGGATCAGAAAGCACCACAATTCATTTAAATTTCATATTAACTAAGACATGTCTGTAAAGAAAACCTAATGCTTTTCTGCAAGTAGAGCAGAAAATCAAACTGGAGGATCAAGAGAGACATTAGGGAGCCTGCTTAATAGTACCAGAGCTGAAATCAAGCAGATACTAAATCAATCATTTTAAAACCTTATTCCATGCAACGTGGGTTTGCAACTGTTTGTTTCACAACTTGGAAATGTTTTAGTAAGAATTTAGTTGTCAAAAGCTATGGTTTCAGTGAAAAGCCTTTATGAATTTCACAGTCCAGGCTAGGTGACAGTTTCAGCTGAACAGGGAAAAAAAAGAGACATGTTTCCATGCAGAAATGTCTGTATTTATCAGCCTGAATGAATACTCATGCTACAGCAAACATTACACCTTCATGTGCTCTCTGTCACTGTGTTAGCAAGCTCTAATGGCACAAACCCCTGAGGAGGAGGTACTGGAACGTGGATGAAGTGGTTACCTCCACTGTGAAGTTTCTCCCTCCAGCTCAATCCTCTGGGCCATATTCTTGGTTCCTATCATTTTTGGCCTAAATGAGTCCTTGCTTCAGGAGGGGAAAGAAAAGGTGTCAAGAAACGTTTCACCCAGAGCTTCCTGAAATGTGGGACTGTTCGTTTCCATCTGTTACGGTGTGCCAACAGACCAGTTATCTTATCCATCTTTCCCAACCAGTTCTAACAACTGTTTGTAGACATCCTCAGTGCCTAATATGGCAACAGCATCTGCCCAGAGCTGTAATACTTTGCCTAAGACTGATTGGCCAAGACAACAGACTTGGGCTTTCAAAAACACATAAATACCCCAGACAGCAACTCCTCAATGTCTTTGATCCGATCAAAGAACACCGGTGAACCAGCCCCACAATGCCAGCTCTCAGCCTGGTCACCCTGGTCAGCCTGGTGTCCACTGGTGAGTTGAGATCTCCATATTGCAGTTGGTCTTGGCTGGTTTTAGGCAGACACTAATGAATTAATGACATTTGCTGAAACATAGATAATTCTAAGGGGTTTTCAATGTTGTTTTATGAAGAATTAGGGTAATATGCACAGTTACGACTATTACAAAACATTGAATTAGGTGTGCAGTTAGAGCCATATATTGAAGTGTTTAGAGGTTTTATGAAGAAAGTGGAAATAGTTTGACTTATTTGACAAGCTAATATTAAAAACATCTATCCACAGCTTTGCTTTGGTTTTAGTGTGTGTACCTTAAAATAAGACCTCAAGAAAAAAGGATCAAATCTATATAACAGGTTGTACCATGTTCTTTTACCTGTATTCTGAAATTATAAACTGCCATGAGCTCGTCTTCCACTTTAAACACCCTATTTTGCACCTTAACACTTTCTTTCGTACTGTACAAAGGATATGGTTAAATTTTCCCCATTTTCCTCTTTTGCACATGCAGTTTTTGCCAAGCAGTTGGACGCATACCCACCCCAACAACAACACAGACACTGGGCTCCTATCTGCAGTGGGAACCCCACCAACAAGATCCGGGGCTGTGATAGATACGGCTGTGGCAACTTCGGTGCTGACAGGTAATCACAGGCTGGTTTGGGTTAAAGGGACCTTAAAGCTCCTCCAGCTCCAACCCCTGCCACGGGCAGGGACACCTTCCACTAGAGCAGGTTGCTCCAAGCCCCTGTGTCCAACCTGCCCTTGAACACTGCCAGGGATGGGGCAGCCACAGCTTCTCTGGGCACCCTGTGCCAGCGCCTCAGCACCCTCACAGGGAAGAGCTTCTGCCTCAGAGCTCATCTCAGCCTCCCCTCTTCAGCTTGAAGCCATTCCCCTTTGTCCTGAGCACTGAGGTTTGCTGTTGCTTTCCTAGATGAAATGTTTAACCAGAGTTGACACTTAACGAGTGAAGACTGTTGGCTGCAGGACCTTTTACTCATTTTTGGGACATTACTTGGCAATGTCACAGAAGTGCACTAACACCACTACTACCAACTGATCCATGGGGGAAGAAGCAAGACCATTACGTGAATTAGCTGCCAGAGCAGAGGAAATGGGAAGCATTTCAAGGATCTGAATAATTTGTTCTTGTTGCTTTTAGACCAGATACTTAACTAACATTCAGCAATGGCTCAAAGAATGCCAAGAAGATTGATTCACACAAGCTAAAGGTCTGTCAGCATCACTATTTTTAAGTTGGCACCTCAAAATGGAACAGGCTATATTTCCCTGGAAAATGCTTTTATATATAGGATGGCTCCTGCTTTCCCTGCATTTTCCTGTCACCTCCTCTCCCCAGGCACTGTAAGAAGTGTCCGTCCTCATCATGCAACTTCCAAATCTCTAAGCGAGAAAATGCCAAACGTAAGATTCTATTTTATACCAAAACAGGATGTATTTTGGGGTAGAACAGGGCTACTTTTCTATAACAGCTTGAAAATACCACATACATGAGAAAACTAAAAGTATCCTTAAACTCTGAAATCTCACCCCCCCTTAATGAAGGTTAGAGTAATACAAACATTTTACGGTAAAGATGGATCAAAGCCAGTGCTTCTTTCCAATTTCAAGTCAGATGCAAAAATTCTGTTAGACAAGCTTCAGACACCCTGCTGTGCTAACTGACATATCTACATGTGATGTTAAGCCTGACAGACTCCTCTAATTCCATACTTGTGTTTTCAGGCACAGTGGTAAAGGAAAGCACGCTGGCGTGGATGTCATCTGCCCTGATGGAGCGACAGTGTATGCTCCTTTCAGCGGGCAGCTCTCTGGACCCATTCGATTCTTCCATAATGGAAATGCCATTGATGATGGAGTCCAAATCAGTGGATCAGGCAAGTAATTAACAGCAGATACCTCACGAGGCAGGAATAAGTAATCATTTTATCTACTTGAGTAAGGTTTCTGTGCCTCTTCAATTCAAGCAAACTGTTGGTTGATCTCACACCCTCTCTAGTTCATCCACTAAAGTACAGCTATGCTGCTGCTCCAAAATATCAGAAGTCAGCACCAGCAGGATGTAGTCCTTTTCCTATGCTTTTCTTGGAGAAGAGGGAAGAAAGGAGCTAAAAAACAGGTAGCAGGAAAACAACAACCCTAGATCAAAAAAAGGAAGCAGTAAAAATAAAGCATCAGGAATAGCCCTCAGCTTTGCTGAGAGGATGTTTTCTGTCCCAACTCTCTCTTTTCCTCACTTCCTCAGCAAATTCAGTAATTTTGATTTCAGGATTGTTGGTACCTTGACCACATTTCTGCTTCATCGCTACAGTCTCCAGTAAGAGGCTGGCACGGAAGGTTTCTTGCTCACTCCGAGATCAGAGGCAGCTGATGTTTCCTGACCTTGCTTCCTCTCCCGTCTCTTCCAGGTTACTGTGTAAAGCTCGTCTGTATTCACCCCATCCGGTACAGCGGCCAAATCCATAGAGGGCAACAGCTCGGGAGAATGCTGCCAATGCAAAAAGTATTTCCTGGCATTATCTCCCACATCCATGTTGAGAACTGTGACCACTCCGATCCTACTCATCTACTGACGCCTGGTAAA
>NW_009915466.1:0-16302 GCF_000696875.1 Nestor notabilis | reverse complement strand
CACCAAAAACCCCCCCCCCCCCCGAATAAGTAGTAAAATGAAGTTCTTAATTAATTTCAAATAAGGAAAGCAACATCAAAGAGCAATAACCCCCCTCCTTGACAGCAACATCCAAAAGGAAGAGAATATGCATTCTACATACAGCATAACAGGACTGCAGGCAGTGTCACAGGGAGGACAATATATGAGCTTGTGTTTATTGCCTTCCCATGACACAGCAGCACCAGGTCCTAGCAATCAACTGAGTCAGACATCTCTTCTGGTTGTACACTTTTAACTACTGAGATGTTCTCAGTATGACATCTATAGCAGACTTTGGGATGATTCTTTGTAAATGCAAATACTACATTGATAGTAATGGAAAAGAGGATTTGAGGAGTCTGGTCCCATCAGCCTGGGCACAGAATAAGAAACAAGACTGAGTGTTTTCCCATCCTTCCTATTACATGGTAGGAACTGTGATACTCTTTCTGAATTTTTGTCTTTAAAGCATGTTCTTTGTATGAGATAACCCTCACTTAGACACATTACAATCCAGTCTCAGGTGTACAGTCTATTTCCTAAAGGATGGTACATTTTGTGGAGCAAACATCCAGCTACACACATGGAATGTATAGAACCTAAAAGTTAACCTTGATGTGTTGTGTTTCTGTATTTCAAAGTTGTTCCACCATTCCCACAACAAGACAGACACTGGGCAACGCTGTGCTCCGGGAATCCTACAAATGAGATCCGAGGCTGTGATAGATATGGCTGTGGATACTATGGAGCTCCAAGGTACTGTAGAATTGGAACGTGTAGGGGTTTATTGCTCCTCCACTGAAGTAGAGTTGAACCCTGTTCAAGTCACTTAAGTTTTGAAGGCTTAGGTTAGACATGAAGAAACATTTTTGCTACAGGGGTAATGCAGCACCAGGACAGGCTGCCCGTGTGTGCTACCTGCTCTACATCCATATAACATGAGGCCTGACCAGAGACTTCTCTAATTGCATGTTTGTTTTCAGACACAATGGCAAAGGAAAGCACTCGGGTGTGGATGTCATCTGTTCTGATGGGGCAAACGTCTATGCTCCCTTTTCTGGCCAGCTCTCTGGACCCATCAAATTCTTCCACAACGGAAATGCCATTGATGATGGAGTCCAAATCAGAGGATCAGGTAAACAACTACTGTTCATTTAATACTTCATTGACTTGAGGTCATGTAGGATGTATTACCTTGCAGCTAACCAAGTAGTTAAGCAAGGTAGATGTTTTGAAACACTGCATTCTATCCACTTACATGCAGAACTTTTTGCTTCTATGTTAGAATGTGAATCATTGAGTTTTGAAGAATGTCTTTGAGCTCTTCTCTTTACTAAAGCAGGAATTCCCACCTTCTCTTCCCTCTTCCACCAAGCCAACAACTCCAACCACTACGTATTTTTTATGACCACAGCATCTTTGCTATTTTGGTATTTCCACTATTGATATCCCAGGGGAAAGTACACAACAGAAAGTGTATTTCTGAAATAGAGTTAGTGCAGAACAAATGCTTCATCAGTCATTTGATGTTTCCCCTCTTGTTTTCACCAGGATTCTGTGTAAAACTACTCTGCATCCACCCCATCAGATACAATGGTAGGATTTCTAAGGGGCAAATCCTTGGGAAAATGTTGCCGATGCAAAGAGTATTTCCTGGGATCACATCTCACATTCATGTTGAGAACTGCGATCACTCAGATCCTACTAGCAATCTTGAAAGGGGGAAAGGGCAAAGAGAGTGAAATGGAAACACTGTAAATTCCAAATAAATTCATCTCAGCATCCAGAAGTTGTTTTTTCTTCTCATGTACATCATATATTACAACTGATTTGATACTTTAAGCCTTACATAGTATTGCAAGGTGTTAACATTACTACACGTTCAATGTACCAGTTAGGTACCGGGTTTTAAGTACCTGCAGTTGTTGTAAATGCTGTATCTTGGGCTAACTGACAAACTTTACTGCACCTTGGCAAACAAGATTACTTTAGATTTTGAGGGCACCTGAACTGAGGAATAGAGTGAAATTGAAACCCTCCACAAGGTATAAAAGATGCTGTTTGGCGTTGTCACACCAGAACAACCGGTGTCTTTACTGGGTGGCAAAAGGGACTCCACACAAGGAAAAAGGATTTTTTGTCAGAATTTGCGTTTAGAAGAGAAACGGGGAATTAGCAATGAGTAAGTACAAGCTATCTCAGCCTGAACAATCAGCATGACGAGTAGCTCACCCCCTCATGTGGCAGAAAAGGCGTATTACTGTTAGCTTCTCGCTGCTGTGACCCTACAAATCTCCTCAGGTGTAAAGGCTGGACTTCATTTTGAGGGGTTTAGTTACTCTAACAAACCGTGTCGTTGCCTTATATGCTTCACAGATGGGTTTTAGGAAGCCTTTGCAGAGCAGTAAACCCGGGAAAAGCCAAGAAAATAGACAAAACTTGCCTTAACTAGGACAAGGTGGAGCTCTCAAATACAGGCTACTCCAGGGACAGGAGGAAGCACACACAGGCAGCAGGCAGCTATCTACTGGTTCTTGCCAAATAAGAATCACTTAGGAAGATCAACCTAAGAAGGAAAAGAAGAACAAATGCTGCTTTACACAGGGCAATGTTCTGACACTCCTCCCCAAAGCACAATGTGTTCATTGTAGCACCGAATGACCAAATTTGATGAAAGAATCTAACACTGAAACGGTAAAATCAGCATTAACCTGAAGTCAGAAGTTATCTTTCAACTAGAATTAGCTCCCTGTGTTACCCGTGAAGAATCTGTATTTCACATTTATCAGTTTTGTTGGCATTTAGTGATAAACTCAGGTATCAATTGGCCTTACTTGTTAAGATCAGCCAGCAGAGTGAACCCACAGGAAAAAATCATTGCAGCAAAAATCACATTAATAAATGCAGGCCCATTTTTCCAGAAGCTTGGAGCCTGGAGCAAGCTAACATTGGTGGCTTCACAGAAAAGGTGCGTTAGTAAGAGGAACAGAGAAAGGGACAATATTAAAAGAAGCATTTTAAGTTTCCTCCTGAATTCTATTTCTATAAATAGCCACTCGTGTTTGATACTTCACTAATGCTCTGTGTTGGCTAGAGAGACATGAAGGACTCCAGGACACACCAACCACCTCCAAGATTTATCCACATTCCATTTTAGTTCCAGCATATCAAAAAGGCTCAAGTTTGAGGCATGAACATGAAATCACAATGATGTAAATTGCTATAATCCAAAAGTTGAACATTTCTACTGCCTCTCCCCAGCTTTAAGCAGATGGTTTCTAGCAGGACAGAACCCTGCCTAACAGGAGGACATCGTAGAACAGATGGATAAGAGCCTAATGTCAGTGCATGTATCAGATCACTTTATTATGTTTACAATCTAAAGCAAACCACACATCCTAAACCAAACACTGTCTAGAAGCATTTCAAGTCTTTCAATTCCCTTGATTATGGAAGCAAGAAGTTGGGTAACAGGTGCCAGTAACCAGTCAGATGCTTCTCCACTGTACAACAGGCAGTAACACATTAGTGACTCAGACAGGCATTATATGTCACCTGAAAGCCTTGAGCTTGCAACTGGGAACAAGTCTGTCCAGGACACTGGTGGCTTAACCCTTCAGCTGTTCTTTTTGCAGCAAAGAAGTGTAAAGCTTGAAAGAAACCAGTATTTTATCTGATGTGAACGTGCTGGGTTTGGCTGGGATGGAGTTAATTTCCGTCACAGGAGCTTGTATGGGACAATGGTTTGGATTTGTGCTGGAAACTGTGGATTTGATAACCCAGGGATGTTTTTATCACTGAACAGCACTTAGAGAGTAAAGGCCTCCTCTGCTCCTCACCCCAGCAGCAAGGAGGCTGGGGAAGGGACACAGCCAAGACAACTGACCCCAGGGATATCCCATATCATAGGACATCATACTCAGCATATAAAGCTAAGGAAGAAGAAGGAAGCAGGGAACAATTGGGCATTTGTCTTCCCAAGTCGGTGTGACACATGATGGAACCCTGCTGTCCTGGGGAGCCTGAACACCTGCCTGTCCATTGGAAGTGGTGAATGAATACCCTGCTTTGCTTTGCTTGTGTGCAAGGCTTTTGCTTTACCTGTTAAACTGTCTTTATCTTGAGTTTTCCCATTTTTACTCTTCTGATTCTCTGCCCCATCCCAATGGAGAGTAGTGAGTGAGTGATTACATGGGGCTTTGTTGCTAACCAGGGTGAAACCATGACAGTGACAAATACCACCAGCAAATCAAATGTAGACTTCTCATTATAAATAGGAAGATAGAACAGTTAGAGCATGAAAATAATTACAGCAAAAATTACATACAATGCATTTCAGTTTACAGTGTGCAAAACGTCAACACAAAATTACATACTCTTAATTCACATCAACTGACCATTCCCTTCTGCTTTAAAGAAAATAAAGAAATAAAATTAAATCTTCCTCAAAAAAACAACTAAAAGCAGTAAGTATTAAATAGTCCCACATTAAAAATCCCTGGATCACCTCCAGCAACCCTTACTCTAGAAATCAGGGCTTACAGCACAGCTCTGCAAGCTACAGCCTAGATCCTACAGGCCACTGTAGCCTCTAACTGGCAAATAAATTATCTTTTAAATGCTCTAAATCCTTAATTTCAGACAGAAAGTGATCAAAGACAACTGCATTCCATTTGATCCTTCCTCCTAACTAGCCACATTTATAAGATCCTTCTTATCTCTTAATAATGAAAGCATGGCACAGCATACAGACATCAATCTCTGTAACCAAAGATCTGAACTCCACAAATTCAGAGGCTATTCCTTACGCTCTGGCAGTGTCCAAAGTGCTTTGTCATTCACCCAGACAACCAATCTAGAGCCAAACTTTTAAATTCATTCATTTTAACAAGGTCTCTTTGCCATCCATTCAATGCATAAGACAGTAAAACAACACAGTGAGCAATGCAGTCTCTACAGTTTAGCTAGTCTGACAAAATTAAAGTGCAATTTAAAACTGGAAAGGTTTTTTGTAAGCATAAGCTTATTTACCACAACATCTTAATACACTGCCATGAGTTGAAACTAGATTATATTTGAGTAATCTGGGCTAGTGCAGGTATTTTAATGTACAAGCTTTTACATTTATAAACATGATTAGAAAAAATAGCTGCATAAAACATCAAGATAAATAATACTGAACTCCAAGTTGTATCCAGCTTCCCATAAATGGGTTTACTAAAGGAAAAAAGTGTTCCTCTTCTGCCTACATCAGAAAGACTAAACAAAAACATGAAAAAAAACCCAACCTTTCATGTGAACAGAACATTTAAACTGAAGCTCACAGAAGCCCAATTCACTGAGGTTTGAAGCACCTGTAAACCACAGACATACTTTCAGAAGTGTTAAGTACTCTGATTCTATTTCCATACACCATTAACACTCCAGAATGTTTTGCTGTGACACTACTAGAGGTTCTCAAGGTAGAAAACCTCAAACCTAGAAATAAGTTTTCATGTTTCATTTTTAAATTCTTTATTTGCATAGAAAGCAACACCCTGATTCTAGCATTTTGTCCACAAATGTAAAGAATTCACCATGTTGGCATCATATCAGGAAACCAGAGTCTTCCCAGGTGTTTGGAGACTTCCAAATGGAGTCGATCTAAGCTATAATCGTTATCGGGAATCAGTACCTCCTCCATTATAGAGAGCTGGGTAAGCCTGCCCCCACACATCTTCACAAATTCAATGAAACCTCTGCAAGTCACTTCACATTCACCAAGTCCCATTGCTGTCAAGTTCTTGCAGCGCTCAGCAATCCGGATAAGTTCATCATCCAAAGGCTGGAGTCCATTAGCACACACAACCAACTCAATTAGCCTTGGGCAATTCATGCCAATGCGACCTAACATCGCTTTGCTTACTGCACGACCAAAGTAAAGGTGTGTAACAGGGGTTTCCTCTCTGAAGAAAGCATCAAATTCCTCTTCATACAAGAAGAAATACATCACAATGTTGACTTTAGGGGAGTGTTTAACAAGAGCATCCCAGCTTTGCTTTTTAATAGTGTGAAATTCAACTTGTCCAGGATTTTCACTCACGACGTCTATGCGAAGGTGTTCAAGGTCAACATGTTTTTCACTTGACAAAGCCAGCAGCAGTTCATCACTTAATATGTAGTAGTTCAAAGCCAGCTCCTTAAGTCCATGACACTGGTCAGCCACACAGAGAATTCCTGAGGAACAAAAAACAATTACTCTGCAAAATGAAAAGTAAATGTAAGCACAATTGTTTGCTGTAAAGCTCAAGCAATTCCCAATTCTATTGGCCTGAGTATTTGTGCCTATGTCCAAAACCCATGAAATATCATAAAGTTCTAGATATCCACAATCTTTATAGGGTTTTGGCCATAAACACTTACCAGTTAAAGCTGCAAGACTACCTAGTTGTATTCATCTGTGATCTCCATATATCCTTCCTCATCTTTGCAATTCCCTGTGCAGAATTACCTTAACTTTGAATCAGCAGCTGAAATTGGGTAAGGTTCAGCTGAAGTTGTCATTTCCCTTCCCTAATACTCCTTCCTTCAGCATTCATCTAAGCATTCTAATTAAATGACCACCAGCAACCTAGTTTAAAAGCTGTTCTAAAAAACAGACAATTCCCTGAATTGAGAGATAAACCACATAACTGCTCTCAATCTGCTGGAATATAAAGTAGACAGATTAAGTCACCTTCTATGGACTCCGGAAAGTACAGGAAAGAAACAAGACCAGGATTCCCTTTCCCAGCACCAAGGTTTCAGGAGAAAGGTGAGAAGGGACCCAAAAGCCTTTTGAACTTTGTGGCAAAAAAACAGGAATGAGCCCTTCACCAACCAAGGCTAAAATGAGCAAGTTCGTAACTACCAGATCTGGACACACGAGGGCACTCCAGACACGGAAAGACTCGTAGTCTTAACGCTGCTGGATTTTGAAGTCTTAACACACTCTACGTCTTTTCAACGTAACTTTGAAGCATTAACACTTTTTCTCAGTAAGTTAAACTCTCAGCAGGTTATCAGACTGTTGTTGTTTCATCTCTTTTATCCCTCCAAACAGTAGTTGATTCATGGCTCAGGGATTTTGCATGTGTGTTCCACAGAATGCCAGCCGGTTAAGTTCACAAGGTTGCCCACGTTACTCAGCACATTTTTGGTTACCCTTAACAGAACTTGCAATGAACATTAAGTGCTTGGAACGTGTTAAAAGCTTACACTAATGGAGGTTTTTCCTCCTCAAAGCCTATCATCAGAGGTACTAAAGCAGCTGAGATGAACATAAAGTAAAAACCCCAGCAACGAGCATCTCCACCTTCATTACTCCAACTCATTCTTCTTCCCCTTCCATCTATCTAAAGCCAAGACTAGGTCAATAAAAGGCCTCTGCTGACTCAGAAGAGCACTGAATACCTTGTTTCAAACTAAGTCTTGACTTAAAGTTCACTACTCACCAGCAGGTGATACATGAGGACAGCTGCTCATCTTTAGCAGTTTTAGAGTATCACTATTGTTAGCAACGAGAACCTTCAAGGAAGGATCATCAAGTGGTGTGTCATCTATCTTGATTGAGGATAATGACTTGGAGTTCACAAATACCACTGTCAGTGCTGAAGCAAAATGCGCCTGTTGGGAGAAATTGAAGGAGGGGAAAAAAGAAATCTTAATGAAAAGATAGGCAAAATTTCAGTATCTAAAACTTAGGTTTTGCACACACAGAACGTACAAAATATAATCACTTCTTAGGTGTCCCCTTGCTTGAGTAACAAAGAAAGCATTATTTGGACATGCACACAGGAAATACTTGCTAAAAATATTCTACTGCAAGTGACAAGAATTAACTTTACACTCAGTAGTTACTCATCCACTCTGATTTATCTTTCCACTGTAACAAAACAGGGGTAAGTATTCATAGTGATAAGCCTGAACTATCTAGAATTTATGTGCAGGAAAAAAAGGAAGTGGCATTTATTTTATTTTCCAGAATGTAACTCTGCTGTGACCTGTGCAGCCAAAGAAAAGAAACATCTCCCAGTATTTTAACACCACATTTAACTACGTGGTCAATTTATCTTTTAACCTAGAAATGAGGAATTACAGCCTTCTAAATCATTCCCTGTCTCTGTGACAAAGCATCAATACTACTGAGTTTAATGAATAGAATCAATTATTAATTATTTTGCTAATACTAATGGATGCCACAAATTAAAGACACAAAACAACAGAAAGCTGAAGTGGTTTAAGAGTGAATAAGTTACAGCTGGTGGAACATTACCTTAGAGACATTCATGAAGCTTGGTTTTGCTGTAGAAATCAAACCCAGTGTCTTGATAGAACAGTTCACCAGCTGAGAAAGGATGTTACAGGCTGCTTCTGCTGACTCAGTACTACTATCAACCTATAAAAGCAATTTAAAAACAATGAAGTCATTCTTTATTATTACTTTGAAAACAGTATCACGAATACCCAAGACTGCAAGTTCCACACACATTCAGCTGTACTGCACCAGACTGCATTTACCACAATGACCAAGCACAACATTAATTAGAAATGTCAAGACAAGTTTGGGAAAGTCACTATTAGAAAATATACCTGACTCTGACTGCTGGGTGTTTCTAGCGTGAACAGCAAGCTGAGATTTAATCCTTTTCTTCCAATAACCTCACGCCTTCCTGAACAACTGTAATTAGTATTGGTGTTATGACAGACAGTTGTGTGTATGCCTCTCCTTTAAAATACCACTTCTAGGCTCTTAAAGATGAAGCCACCAATGCTGAGAAAAGGAACCTTCTGATTTTCATCCTAGCTTTTATATCAACCTTTTCTTCTGCTTTTTCTTCACAGCTTAGAACTATGATATCCTCTAAGAAGAGATGACTGACAAAAGTGCACAAAGCACCTGTGATTCTAACTATGATCTCAGATGAACAAACTGTACCAAGTATTCAAATGAAAAAAGTCTGCATTTATGCAATTCTGAGACTACAACCATAGCCTTCATCTAAATCAAGTTTACTGTTCCTTAATGTCCTTACGTGTCAATCACCTGAATATACAGGCACAGAATCTTTCTCCCTTACTCCTACTTTTTCAAAGCACAGCTCTACAATTTCAAGACATTCTTCACTGTAAAGCCTTATTCAGAAGGCAAATTATACACAGAAGACAAAATTATTTCCTTGAATGCTTCTATGTATAAGATATTTATCTGCATCAATCTGCTGAATACTGGGATTGCCACTAACACCGACTCACAGAAACTACGTATTCTGTATATGCTGAAAATATATCACTCGACCTTCAGCACTGTATTGCATTACGTTAGCTCGTTCTTCACTTTGTAGAGATTAATGTAGGAAATGGAAACCACGTGCATACATGGAAATAAATTGTTGCAGTAGCTGCATTTTTAAACATAAGACTTCCCAGGTACACTTGAACCAGCTGACACAGAGAAGCTGCATATATTATGCTCAGTAACATGACAAGACAAGCCTCCGCTCACCCAACACTTACCTTGAAGCTGACATACTGCAGATGATCAGCATGCCTCTTAATAATCTGCTGGATGAGATCAGGGTGTGTAGACTTTAAGTAAGAAGTAGCTGGCTGGCTAAGTTCAAATTCAAATCTCCTCCAGAGATCTGGGATGTGAAAAACTTCATTCCACGTCCGACAAACAGAAGATGCTCTGGCTCGATCGACTAAAGGTAGAAACTGGAAAACACGCAGAATAACGTGGTGGGGAAGGTTTCCCCAGTCCACTGAGGAGTGCAAGTCACATTCACCAAACACTGAGCTATAGGAGCAAGTTTTCTGCTTTTTGCTTTTCTGTGATGTTTGAGGAGCTTCGTTTTCAACCACACCTTTCTGCCTAGCTCTCTTCATCATGAAAGCTTCAGGTACTAGAACGACCCAATGTATTCAAGCTGCAGTTTCCTCAAAGGTCTCAGGTGCAATAGGTCTCTAGTAAAATAGAGAAGATTAGGGTGGAAGTGAGATAATGCAATGGAAACACAGAGATAACAACTCAGGAAAACTTAAATACAGCATTTTACTATGAAAAAAGGTATGAGTTATGTCAATATCCAGTGCACAGACATTAGCAAGGACCTGCTTTCTCAATACTTTTTATTTCCTACAACTTGATTTGAATCTGAAGAACTTGGGTTTTTTAATTTACCAAGCGTAGTTTCATGTGTTGTTACTTCATAGCATATAAAACATTTGGGGGGGGGGGAAATAAAGTATTTAACAGCAATTTAGTTTAGCAGCAGCAAATTGTGTACGTTTAAGTTTAAACTCAGCAGACAAAATATCACCTACAGAATTCATAAACTTCCTTTTTAAACAGCAATGAACTTGGAACAGACATGTTCAGGAGAGTCAGATTGAAAAGTTTTGCCTACCTCCCCCACTGCTTTGCTGGTTTTTTGTCTTGGTTTGGTTTTATTCAGTCATACCAGGCAGAGGAAAAATGTTTGTACAACTAACAACAAAAAACTTCAGAGGCCACTTACGAAACCAGGGCACGGTAAGTAAGGTTCACATGCTGTTTTTCAGTAGGAGAGAAGGACAGTGACCCTGGGATACAGCAAACTGCATGAGTCCACTGAGGAATATCTGCATAAGCCAGAGTTCAGGAAACTGCAGCAGAAGGAAAAGCTCCTCTTTCATATGCTATCTACTCAGTCCATTCTAGACTGAATTCTGTTACTCAGTCAATTCTCAACTGTCTTAACCATTTCAAATGCCACTTCATTTATCATGGGATAAGACCCCTTCTTAAAGACATTCATAGCAGGACTTTATCTCTTCCCATCCAGTCTGAAACTAAACTTTTCAAAGCAGCCATGCACTCTTCAAGAACAAAGAAAACACATTATCTATTTTTGCTGAACAATCTTCCACAGCAGCACTCACAGCATGCTTTTTCTGGAGTGAAAATTTTACACAGGACCTTCGTTATGGGATCAAAAAGAACCCAAACCAAAATCCAGGGACAGCTGCCAAAATACAGACTATCCTATCAAAAACTTACCTGGCATTTTCCCCAACTTAGGAAACCTGATCTGTGTGGCTGATGAGGTGTCTGACACACAAGTGTAACTCCACTTTCATGAAAAGAAAGCCTGTGCATTCTTTGAGAATTAGCCAACTAATCAAAAGCTGTTCATATAACAGTCGTTAGAGATCTTCACTCAGGCTCTTTAAAGTTCCATTTACGATAGGGATAGGTAATACATGGAGACAGATAAGCAAGAAACAGTCTTTAAGTTCTGTTTACTAACAGATTTTCCTCCCTGAATAGACACACATGCCTGACATTAACAAAGGCAGCAAGTCAAAGAGAATGAAGAAAAATAGGCTCCAAAACACAGCAGTGTTTCTAAACAAGACACTGTTGTTACTTAATGTAACAAAGATGCAATCTCAGAATAAACAAACATTTTGCTACTAGACCATGTTATCAAATTGTCATCCATATGACCATGTTTTATGACTTCTGACTGCTTTAAGTCACTCGATGAATGGGCATTCCAAAGCATCATGTGTGGATGTAGTAATTAACCATTACATAACTCTCCCTTGCAGTTGCTCATAGCCTTGCTAAATTTAGCAAAGGCTCAGTACTTTCTGAGTCAAATACCTGCTGGGCTTTTTAGTATTCTATGCAGCAGTACTGTAAATATAGTGAAATTATGATATATTACTGTGAGATGCAAAGCAGAAAAAGGTTCCATGAGTTATAAATCAAAGTTTTCACTAAGCATGAAGCCCTAATATTTACTGTGAAAATGCCAATACTTTAACTACAAACGGTATATATTTCAAAACACAACTAAAGTTAATTAAATTGTAGCTCCATGTGATATAATCCAGGCAGTATTCAATGATAGGTTTACACACATACATACCTCCAAAAAATCTGGAAGTTCCTGTCAAGTTACCAGCACCCTCCTGGTATGCAAGCATCCATCCCACTGTTGAGTCATCCTGAATATGTGCACAGATTCCTTAACCAGAAGGCAGGGACTGGTCCCAGATGAACTGACCTGTGAAGCCACCAACCAGAGAAACACTGTAATGTCTGGGAGATCCAGCGGAGGGATTATAATCAGATATGGAACAACGACTGAGATGAAGAGCACACATCGCACTGCAGGGCAGGCACAGAAGAACAACAGTGGAATCTGACAAGCACAAATCTAGTTTTCTATTATCTAAAGTTTTAGTCACATCAGTACTCTTATGCAATACAGATACACCTCTGGATTCTTGAATATTACCCAAAGAAATTACAAACCTGGATTAAAAAATGTTAACTACTCACTTTTACTCCAAAAGTGTGCTTACTGCACCGTGATAATCCTGACAGTAAGGAAACTATTTTGGCTAATTAAACAGTCTCTGGGAAAAGGATACCAATAATGGATGAATATCTTCCCCTATACTCATATGAAAAACCTACCCCGTATCTTAGTATGAAAGAGTAGCTCGGTCTGCTATAGGAATTACACTCCAAACCTCCAAATTCAGTTACCCACTTAACATTATTTGTAGATGGTTTAATGGAAAGCTATAGGAATGGCAACACACATCTTATTAAATCATGACAGATTTTAAATGAAAAATAGATTCAGAAACTGAAAACATTTACAAACTATTGTGTTCAACCAGTAATAACACTTCTAACACTGAACTTTTCCTTTAAAAGGTGGGAGACACGAGGCTCTACATTCTCCTAGGTCATATCCTCATGTTCCGAAAAACTACCCAGTTAATACCAGGCTTTAGAGTTGTAAAGTTTAACACAAGTGCAGTAAATGTGTTAATTATGAATACAAGAGAATCAGCCCCCATCTCCTTAGCAAAGTCAAACTCAACTACTGAAATCTGTGCCGGTAATGCTGTTGCTCAGCTCTCACACCAGAAAATCTAAAAGCTGCAAAGTCATGGTTGTCTATACTTAGAAGTTGATACACATCAGTAACTCTGCAGAAGGCATCTGAAAGTTTGCAGCCGATGGTAGCCTTGTATTACATTCTCCTGTGAAGTGAGGAGACTGTCTCTTTGCTAACTGCACAGCACACAAAATTCATTTGCAAAAGTACTGTCAGTTTCTAACACAAAGGCAGGTTTATAATGCCTCAAGTAAACTGAATGCATCAATAACATTGTAATTGAGAGCATAAAACACTGAGATGCAATGTAAAAACTCAACACAGAAGTGGGTTAAGTTTATAAACCACGTGATGTATTTGAAGCAGCTTGCTTACCTGAAGAATGCTTCCAAGTTACAACAGGCAATAAATGAATGCACAGAGGCAGCTGCAGCCATGGGGCATTCACAAGCATCTGTCTGCTTTCCCCTCCTGTCCAGATAAACAAAAACCTGTATTAGTTTTGAAACAAATAATCCTGGTATCGCATCCCAAGCAAAAGTGATAGGAAAATACACTGCAATCAATTTACACATTTTTTTGCTTTAGTAAAGGAGCTTGAGGACATCATCTTAACAGAAGGTACCATCTCCCACATTGCAAATACCATGTCACTGATAGACATGTGTAGATAAAGTACATAACTGATGGGAAATAAGTGCTGCAGCTGCATCTATGTTGTACTGGCCAACACTACAACGTAAACAGTAACTTACGCAATGTTTCCATTATCTTTAGTAGTGAAGTTTGGCAAATAACACTGGCCCAGGGAACTACGTGACAGATGATGAAGACACAGAGGCCACATGGCACAGCTTCCTACCACACAATGTGCAGCAGCCGTGTCACCACCCAGTGCAGCCCTGGGAATGCAGTCACCTGGCAAGGAGCAAGGCAGGAGCTGCACTCAATGGACAACAAACCACCCAGCCTGCAGCCTCCTCCCTGGTGATGAGCTCCCAGAAAGCAGATGACAACATGTGCAAGCCAGCACGTGTAACACCAACCACCACATCAGGAGGGCTTAGACTTAAAGTCCCCCACCTCCCCCCAACTACTTTCTTTTGACCCTACATTACAGCTGTTGTGCCTCAGTATCTCCCATCATAAAGAATCACTGAAAGCTTTGCTTCCAAGAATTTCACTCTTTGCTTTTACAAAACCACACCAAATAACTGAAGTGTTCTTCATAATAAACTTTACATGCCTATCACTGGGCTAAAAAATAAAGAGTATACCCTTCCATCTGGTCTAAAGTGAGAATTTCAGTATTCTTTCCAACACTTCTCAGTGTGGCTGCAAGCAAAACAATTGTTAATAGTAAAATAACATCTCAAAACTTTAGGAAAAGACATTAATATCCTTTTATAGTAAGGAATGTATCAAATTTAGATGCTCCGTTAAAAAAAGTTACTGAAAGTTGTTAAATAACAAAATAATCAGGAGTACACAGCCTTCAAGTGTGCAAGGTCAGAAGAACCATGCAAAGCAGCTTGAACTAAGCTCACATAAGCAGAAAGGTTTATAATAAAGTAATACCTAGTTATCAGAGATGCAATCAAATACAAACTTGTTATGTAAATAACAGTGAATTGTTAGTCTCAGGTAGAGTTACCCAAATTATTATCAAAGATAAACAGCAACAACACAGTCATTGAAGTGAAACATTGTGATAACTGGTGAAGTTTATTGTATCTGTGTAGAGCACAGTATCAAATACTGGTGCACTACCCTATACAGCTGTTTTCTCTATAAACTCTTTGACCTTAACATCCCATGATCAGGTATTTTGCACAGCTGCACGTTTTACTACTCAAACCCACAAAACCCAACAGGGATCTAGGAAGAAATCAAATTTAATAACTGTTTCTGCAGCTTAGCCTGGTAAAAGCAGCATAAACTCCTTCTAAAATTAAGATGTTAAAATCTCTCCCATGACATGAGGTCTCAGCAGGGAATTGAGAGAAGCAGTCAGCAGTGGTTCAGTTAAGCCAGCAGCTGTTCACTGCTTCCCGTGCTACAATGGCTGTTGCAAAAAAGGGGGTTTATTACTAAGATCCAACATATCATGGATTCAAGCCACAAAGAAATAACTGCTTCCTCTGATTTGTAGATTCCCCTTTCAGTTCTTAGGAATTAATAAAACACCGTAAAATCAGGTTTCTACGAGAGACAGGGAATAAAAACCCCAAACAAATCCAGCAGAAATGAAGTTCCTGAGAAGTAAAAACCCTTCCAAATAACTAAGCCCAGAAATCCACCGGGATAAAGCACGCATCGTGGTACCTAAGCTTTAACTTCCTAACACTTGGAAATTAACGTTTCTGGATCTGCCTTTGAGAGCTGAAAGACTTGTCACATTAATCACAGTGTCTCTTAAGAAATCGCAGTTCAGTGATAGCATCAAGGTCACCACGTTGAGGGATTCAGAGTCCCTGCAGAGACCGGGCGCAGCAGATCCTGTACTCCAGAGAGGCAGCGCTGGAAAGCTGCTGAACTGCTGATGCAGCCCCGGGGTCAACTGCTGAGTATGTTTCAAAACACAGCTCAAAACTGCATTTTAATCTTCAGTTTCAGAACATGTAGTTCAAGCTCCAAGAGTAAGTTTTTACTTCCTTAGGGCACAGTGATCTTTTAATGGGTGGCATTTTTGCTTAGGACCAGGATTATAAACCTTAATTTTCCATCAAAACCAAGTCAAGGGATTTATCACATTTTTAGTGCGAGACCTAAAAATACCAACATTCAGCTGAACACCTTAATGCTTGCATGAATTTTAACTGAAGCTGTACGAACCCATTATCACTTTTAGTGTTATTCAGGTGACAAAATTCAGCTGTTCTACCCATGCACTCTATTCAGAAGCAAGCCACCCCCATCTGAATTCTCTTTTAGACTACGAACAACACCCAAAACTCCCTTTATTTTACTGACACATCTGAAGCCCCACAGCTCTTCACGAGTTCTCTTGAGCGCTTACCCAAACATTTTACATGGCAGAAACAAACACGTTCTATCTAAAAACTATCTAAACACGGATCTACCCAACTTTAACAAGCCGTTTAAACCTCTTTACACTGGAGAAACCCCCTTTCCTTCCAAGCGACGGCTCCCGGGTATCCCCCGTGCACCGCCCGCCCCAGCCGGGTGCT
This sequence comes from Nestor notabilis, assembly GCF_000696875.1. Taxonomy (NCBI): domain Eukaryota; kingdom Metazoa; phylum Chordata; class Aves; order Psittaciformes; family Psittacidae; genus Nestor; species Nestor notabilis. Next base: position 167 of record NW_009915466.1, on the reverse strand, counting down.
GAAGAGGGAGCAGCCCCGGTGTTAAGGCACATCAAGCCCTTCCTGCGGAGGTCGGAGATCTGGAGTTTGTTCCGCCTGACACCTCAGCACAACCCGGCTCCGAGCGAACGCAGCCCCGGGCAGGGCATTACCTTCCCCGCGGCGTCCCCCGCGGCTCTCGCTGAGGG